>NW_019102844.1:14589-32988 GCF_001856785.1 Myzus persicae | reverse complement strand
CCAAACAATTTAGTCGATTTTAGATTATACAATTATACTCGTTTTATACGAGTTTTATTTTCGAATTTGAATATTATGCACAAATAATAAAAATACTATTTTACACATGACGGCTGCAGTGTGGTAGTTATTGTATTCATGAAACATTGATATCTGTGAAAATACGTAATATGAAATTAAATACGGTCATCATAGCTTTCGAAGCAATAATAATTTATATATTAATCATTCATATAGACACACTGACACATGATAACTGCAAATACATGATTGCGTAACGATTAAAACATAATTATTATCATACTTGTTCCTCTGTAACAAAAAAAAAAAAACAGTCGTGTGGTGCACGCGTTAGACATTGTAACCGTACAATATAATATATTAATATAATAATATGTGCGTATTGGATCAGCGTTTCACAACCTTTGGATGAACTCGGCTCAATGGGTACACGAATAGATTGATTTGTCCTGACCTTGGAAGGAAAATACGAGAAAAAAGTTTAACATTTATAATAATGAGTGTTTTCGTACATATGCGATGCAAATAATAAAACGCAAATAATGTACCTATACGTTTATCTGCGGAAAAAAAGTCCGTTTTGTTATTTGTGATTGGTAGGTATATGTTATGTAAATAAACTTATGACAAATTTGGTTTTTTTTATTTCTTTTTGCTATTGGTCGTTTAAAACGTCAACAATAAAGGTTAGTGGCTTGGCTTGGCGTGTTGGCTGCTACCAGTCGCGAAATGTGACTGGAAGTAAGTAACGGCCACAGCTACTAGCTGCCGGATGGGTGACCACCCGGGTTCATAGTAGTTAAAAACCTTGCCACGCATACACGTGTATGCTACCTACCGTAAAAATCGTAAAAACAAGCTACCGTACCAACCGTACCCCTGCCTCAGTTCATAACCCCTACTATAACAGCTAATGGCCTTAGTCGCCGGGCTTAAGTTCAATAAAAAAAAATCAAAATAAAAAAACATTAAGGTTATTCGTGTAAATTCTACAAGACGGTTACAGTTTCCTTTACAATAAGGATGATAAATTGATAACGTATAGTCACAGATAATTTTCTTTTTATGTTAAATTTGATTTGACGGTCCGTTTTGACAACGGTAATATTAGTAAAATACATTTACGATTGGAATTTGTATGATGAGAAAGATAAGGGAAGCTTTCATTAATTGCATATAACATATACAAAATACGTATATTATTTTATAGTCACAAAAGCCCGCGATAGAATATTAATTTATAACAATATACAAAAGTTTCATTTTGTACATGTTGTTTCTCCAATGACTCCACTTGTAGGCTTAATAAGCCTGGGGTACATTTTTCTGGGAAGAGGAGGGCATTCTGTGGTAAAATTAAAAATCCAGGAGGTAAAAATCATTGCCCATTGCGCTGCCTCAATTAAATACCCAGAATTAATGTTCGCTTAAATATGTTTGTATTATGATTTTAAATACGTGATTCAATTTTCAAAATAATTGAATTTTTTTTTAACTGTCTAGTTATTATGGACGCATGCTATTTTGATTTTTTTACTATACATTTTCTATAAAAAAAAAATTATAGCTTGATCAAATTCAAAAAAAAAAGTTTTTAGAAGGTTTATGGATACAAGCTTTTCCTTTTATCTTTTTATTGACATTTGAAGTTTGGACGAAATTAGATATTCAAAGAATAACAAAGGACAACGATTTTAGTTATTTTGTTGTTAAGAATTTTACTCGCAGAAACTTGATACTATTTTCGTAGTTAGGTATATATTATAATATTTTATACACACAATGATATTTTCAAACGTAATGTTCTCAGCAAAATGTATTCAACCTACAGCAATACCAATGGTAAAATAAATTATTACTATATCATGAAGTATTCTTTATTAATATAGTTATATTTATTTAAACTGACAGACCGACCGAGGATGGTTTTTCGTTGAATGCGTTGAAACAGCAATCCTTGAATTCAAATTTATCTCATAAATTCAGTGTCGGGTTAGATTAACTATAAGTTACTGTAACAAAATCACTTTTTAAAGTTATTTGATGGTAATTTAATTACGTTTTACTGTAAGTAACTTATTTAAGCAATGAGTTGTTGATGCATCATTGCACAGCACGAAAAACTATTCTGAGCGGAGACGCCGGGTCCTCCTATATGAATTATAAAATTTAATAATTAAAAAAAAAAAGTTAATAAAAACGAAAATATATTATGGCTATTTAAATATCGTGAATTTCTATTAAATTTCTAGTAAACTTTTTTTCTTTATTGTCAGAGGAATGAGAAATTGTGGGAAATCTTCCATTACAATTTCTAATGTGAGCTACGGAAAGAAAAACTCTTATGAATTTCTAACTGAAAACTCTTTTGCAAATTTTCGAGCTTTTATACAGATTACAATAGTTACCGAAGTAAAAAGATTACCCAAATACCTAATTGTTTTGAACTTTTTTGTGGAATCATATTTTATCGAGGTGTTGTATTGAAATACGTTTAGATTTCGGGAAGAGCTTGGCACTCTCGCATAGCTGCAGCCTTCCCCGACTTGTTTATTTGTTTTAGTTTAAACAACTGATTAGCCGTTTTAATTGTAAATAGTAATTAGTGAAACTTCCATAATGCAAATGTGGGTGGCAAAAAAATTAGTATACCTATCATAGTATTAATTGTGTATAATATATTGTAGAGAAATCGGTTAAATAAATTGTGTTCTAATTTGGTTTGGTTCTCAAAAATATTTCGTTAAACAGAAAATGTTGTGGAATGCAAGTTATTTTGTGAAACGATCACTTTCGTAATAATTATGTGTTCAAAATATTTTTTCGGTGATTAAAACGAGTGTCCAAAACGAGCTAAAATATCATGAGACGTTATTATTTCTATATTAATATATAAGCACACACATTATAGCGACCTCGGGGTCGAAACGGCCGTAGAAAACGAACAACGTCCGAAACATAATGATTTAATCATTACAAATTATTAATAATAATACCTATGTGCTCTTTGTTATTAATTATTATTTCCATATCGTTTTCTACGAACAAACTACAAAGTTTAATCGCGCCGTGAAGGCACAGTTATTACTGAATTACCAGATTAATCTGTATTATTGCGATGTCGATCTATTATTATTATTATTATTATTATTACTTCGTATGTTTTCAAAACAAACAGTAATATTATAATTTTGCGCGCTAGATAATTTGATCGGTCAACGTTTCAACAAACAATTATTAACCTGTACGCTGCCTACACAATATATTATTACGATATTGATAATAATAAAATGATACGATATTATTATATAATAATGATATTCTCAGTCTCGCATATCGAAGAATGGATAAAAATAAATCATAAGATGTTAAAATCATTATTGTTCTAACCTTTCTGTAATAGCCTTTTGTAAAACGATCGATTCGGAATAATAATTACCCATTATTGCAGATTACTGAGCTGTTGCAGACTGGCCCGTGTCAGCCTTTCGATACAACACGGTAATAAATAATAATATTATAATATTATAAGGTCACCGTGGAGAACACAAAACGATTGTAAATGTCAAAAACTCTCTGATAACATACAAAATATACGACGTGTAGCTGTGTTATTTATTTTTTTATTATTATTATTATTATTATTACACGCCCGTCGACACGTGTCTCATTTGGAAGCTGATTGTATTGTCTCGACTATGACCCGTCGACACATCGCTTTTCATAACACACGTTCGGCACGCTATTAATTTACTTAAAAAACTAAAAACACTTAAATTAAGCGTAAATTGCATACCGTTTTCATTATTGTTTTATGTAAGTTGCGGCTCGACTGTTTTTTGTTCATATGCAAATTTCGTTGGGTACATTTTTCTCAAGTCAATATTTGTCTTCCATTTTTCAGACTTGGCACTGGCGATACAATGATTTTACTGTTAAATTGAGGTGGTTATAAGAATATTGTTTTCGGTGTGTTCAATAAATGTTGCTGATAATAATATTAAAAAAATTAATAATCTAACAAGTGTAGTCATTAAGCTCACTCTGCGAGCGTGCTAAATTCCCGGTTTCTAAGTGTACTACTGATTATCATATAAACTTTATATTTTTGTACATACTTTTTTAATATTAGATATAGTGGCATAGTGCCTATGAATCTATATTTCTACCAACTCGCGCTTTGATATTTTTAATACTGATTAGTACAAATGAATTTATACTTTGAATAGAACCGTTATTTAACTACCCATGTGTTTCTTGAAATGAAGTATTAAAATATTGATATTTATAAAACACTAAGTAGTTTGGTATATTTTTAGTTTTTTGTTTTAAATAATGAATAATAACAAATATTAAAAATTTAAAAGAAAAACTGAACATCAATAATCGTAACTGTATTTTAAATATACTGGTATCTATCTGGGGGAGGAACAGACGGGCACAAAGATGGGTTTGTAAAGAATTAAGAAACTTCTAAGAAACCTAAAAATTAGTAAATAATAGTGACTGGAAAAAATTGTTTCAATGAACACAAAACGATTCGAAATGTCAAACACTTCTCTAAAAAATAATATAATATGTATTTTTATTATGTAAATTATATACTTTGTTTCACGCCCGTCGACACGTATTTTATTTTGATAGGAAATTGATTTGAATGTTTCGACTAAAACCCGTCGCTTTTCATCACAAGTGCAGCAAATATTTATTTGTTTTAAAAGCATATACGTACACGCGGGTCACTGTAAATTGCCTGCCGTTTTAAACTTTTACTAAATGATTCCATTCATACGTTTTTCTGCCTAGTAGGTACATTAAAAATAAAAATACAGTTTACCAGAAAGTCACATTAATTTTTTATGAATACTTGGAATTCAAATCAAACCTTAATCGGTTTTTGATATCTATATCTTGGTTATGATTTTTAAAAAAATGTACACGTTTGAAATTTTCCAAAAAAAAATTAACACTAACAATTTCTATGAGTACGTGACATTTTTTTAAGTGTTACACTTTCTTGGAGTTGTTTATAGACATTTGAAATTTTTGTCTCTTGCATTGTCGGCAAAAAAATTTCCGATCGGTCAAAAAGTTTGAAATTTTCATACAAGTTTCCTCATATTATGTTGTTCTCGTAACTGTACATAATTTTTAAGGATATTATATAGTCACGATTTTTGGAAACGATTTTGTTGTTAAAAATGTATAAAATGTTCAATTCATTATTTATTCAATGCGTATAAGAAATATTAACTATTATAAATTATATAATAAATACAATGTTTCGGCAAAAACAAAATCAACCTACTGTAGCAATTACTAATAGTAGTAATAAAAATTACTTTAAAATAGCAATATCAAAAGTCATACCTATCATCGTGAGAATATATTTTACAATATTGTACTCGTCAAAAGCTGGCAGACATCTAGGCCCAGAATAGTACCTTTGGTTGGTGTTGGTATACCCGCCCTTTGCGCCTTTTCTTTGTTTTGTTTTTGCTGAGTTTTTATCCACCTACTTGCCATAAACAATGTAAAATATTTATGTACAACAGCGATAAACATCATTCATAGACTTTATCTTTAAGTCCTGAGTAGATAAGCATATTATATAATATTCTACGTTATACTGTAGTAGGTAGTCGTAGAAGTTGCAACTTTTAGTAATACATTATAACAATATTTGAATCTAGAATAATAATTATTCTAAAAATATTTATTAAATAATATACAAGTTACCGGCAATATGGAGAATCGGGTATTTTACAAAATACCTAGGAATTATATAAAATGACAAAAATCATTCGGAAATATACATAATACAAGCTTTGCCCAGCCGCCCAGGTATTATGTATAATGCCCATGGTGGAGTAGGAAATATGATAAAAATAAACAAAATTGAGTATCGCCCAATACCGGCGACTTTACTTACAAGTTATAGTTTATCGTGAATGCACTTACCGTGTCCGCGTGTGTACGATTTGGTGCAATGAAGATTGAAATTCTGAAGTTCTGAAGCAGTGATACGCCAGAAGTCAGTTCACTATATTATGTCAAAAAAGCTTGCAAATTTACAATGTTCCAACTGCAGGCACAAAAGTATAAAAAAACAGTCGCAAAGGAACAGTCGACAGGAACTAGCCAATGATTTTTAAAATGTGTTTGTATGATCAAGTATCAAAATAAAAAGTGCGTATGCCTTAAAAATAATGTTTTTTGGCCCTTCAAAATGCCATTTTTCTACAACATGTAGTAATAAGTTGATAGTAGTAAGTAAAATGTATAAATAATAGTACTTAATATAACAATAATATTAATATTGCAATACCTATGATATTATGATAAATTGTTTTTTTACTTTGCCAAAAAAAAAGTGGTATTTTACATAACGCCTAGGTATTTCATAAAATACCTAGCTAGGTCATATATAAAATAATATTGAAAATCATATGTTTTATTTACATTACCTAAAATGGGTCGGCAATATACATAATGCCTAGGTATTTTTCAAAATACCTCAATTATTCATATTGCCGGTGACATACACAATTATATTAAACGAATTTCGTTTGCCTGCTCTGGAAAGATTTGTGTGATTTCGACTTATACTTTTTTGAATCGAAATTTTACTTCTGATCTTTCTGGTATTGATTTTTTTGATTTTTTTTTCTTTGGAATCTGTTGAGTCGATGATGATAAAAAAAATTATCGTATGATTGTACGACACATATTTTCTTTAATTTTCGAACCATCCCAACAATTTAGATATCACGTTTTTAACCATGCAATTAAATGTATGCGGTTCCAATACCTATGCCAAAAGTGTGCGGTTTTGTACTGCACTCAATCACTGTACCTATTTCATATTGTGTAGTTGTTAAGGACAACGAGTCTTATAACCTGTGTTCGTTGCCCATTATCAGGGCAGTCCCGAAGCGAGGTTCTCGGGGGTGTCCCCCCAAGCGTACGATATCCATATTATGTCAGTTGGCACATTGATACATCAAGTATTCGAGTTGGCACTCAATTTTTTTCACAGTTTTCAAATAATTTTGTAAATACTACCAAGTAAAAATATTTCATAATAATGTGAAGGAATATGAGTTGATTTTCCGATTGCCAACTGTCCAACACAAACCTAACCTACTAAAATAATATTTAAGTAGGTACCTAACAGTGTACATATTATATTATATTATAACAGTGTACACATTTTCCTAAACATTCGCACAATCATTGAATTATTTTAATAATACTGTTATGATAGCCGACGAGAAACTGTTGTGCGCTGACGACTGTAATTTCTATTTATTGAAGTGATGGGTACATTTTATGTAGACTCGTCTCGCCCGGACAGGCCGACTAAGTGAAAAGATTCTAAAAATTGTTTCACTTATATTATATTATTATAGTGTCAGTATTGACAGTATTTACGGTTTAATTAATATTTTCATTGAAAAAATTCTATTCTAATTATAAACTAGTAAATATGTGATGAAAAAATGTACAAAAAAAAAAAAAAAAATAGTAAAATAAAAATATTTGATATTTTGTAACATGGTGTAAAATATGTCTACCATGCATGTAGGTAGGAGGTAGTCGTCGAGCGACGAGGGGCAAAATTGTTTTGAGTTGGCACATGATGCATCTCATTATCCGATAATTTAAGGTACCTATTGCAGATGCGGTGAAATAAAAAAATAAATAAATGAAAAACCTTTTTACGTCTCTTCATATAATATGTACATCGAATCTAGGACAAAATATCCAAGGAAAAAATATCCTGTACTAAAATATCCAAGTCAAAATATCCAAGGTTAAAATATCCAGGGATAAAATAATCAATACATGGGACAAAATATCCAAATAAAAAAAAATCATAAAAATGTATTATTAATAGTCATATAATTTTTTTAATTTAAATTCATTATATTGTTGTTTTTTGAATCACGTTTTAATATCATTTATTATCAATAATACTTTATAATACAGTAATAAAATAATAATAAAAATAATATGTTGCGTTATATATAATAATTATATCTTTAGTTATGGGAATTGTGTATTACACTATATCATCTAAAAGTTTTTAATAATATTTAAAAAAAATTGTTTAAAAAGAGGTAATAAATTATCGTATTATATTTGCTATTGCAATTAAAAAAATATCTAATTCTTTCTCACCATTAATATATTCAAGACAAAGGAGCTTAAGTTTTATTATTTTTTTTACTATTATTATCTTATTACTATATTACAAAGTATTATCAATGTTAAATGTGATTTAAAAATGAACAATGTATCTAAAGAAAAAAAGGAGGGAAAAATATTTTTTTTTATTTGGATATTTTGTCCTGTATATTGATTATTTTATCCCTGGATATTTTATCCGTTGGATATTTTAACCTTGGATATTTTGACTTGGATATTTTAGTACAGGATATTTTTTCCTTGGATATTTTGTCCCAATACCATGTACATCAGGTGTATGATTTTTTTTTGCATTTACGACGGCAGATTAGAACCCGAAACGATTATGAAAATGTAATATTATTCAACTGTCTGTCAACATTTATTGTACCCAATACAACGATACGATCGCAATTATCCGCTAAATTCGAATTGATAAAAGTCGCGCAAAACGACGCGCGTCGCGATTGTATTTCGCATCGGTCGGCCCGTGACGTCGCGGGAACGTTGTAGGAACGGTGCAGAGACGGTGCACGAACACTGTGGCGGTGCCCGATCGGAACACGCGTACCAGGAGCGTATGCCGCGGTCGCGACGGCCGCCGAAAACGCCGGGCACGACCAAATGCCGCCGCCGCCGCCGCCGCCGCCGACATCGGAAAACGGTAGCGACCGGTGCGTGCGACCCTGGTACGCGGAGCTCGTAACGTATACCCAGCGTATACCCGGAAAGCACTTCTCCGCTGTTTTCCCCAAACGAGTAGTTCCCCGCAAAATGTCGACGTGTAGACTGTAGACTCACGTGTCTTTCTTCGTCTTTCCACTTGAAATCATTGTTTTCGATCACTTTTTTTTTTTCAAACACTTTTTATTCACAGACGTCCTCGATTTTTTCCGGTACTCGGCCGGTAATCGGTTTTGGATTATTTTTCTGACGGGTTTTTTTTGTTTTTAGAGGACACCCGCAGCACGACCTCCGCCCGACGAAATGTGTACGAAAACATGGCGAAAACTGCTTCACGCGTTTAAGAACCACTCGGGAGCAACCAAATTTTCACGCCACAAAGAGGAGAACATCAACCGCGCAGCGTTGTTTGCGATTTCTCAAAACCAAAAAAACGGCCATTCGGGTAGGAAAAACTCGAAAAGAATAAACCGACGAAAACCGTTTTTCTTTTCGCGGTCTGGAGAGATCAAAAACAACGTCGCGCGGCCAATGTTCTCCCCTTTTCAGCGTGAAAATTTGGTTAGGCCCGTGCGACGCGAAACACTTTTTGGTATTTTACACACGTATTGCGAGACGACTACAGCCACCCCGGAAAGATCATTTTCAACCTTAAAAAGATTGAAAACTTATCCGAGATCGACAACGAATGAAGTGATGTATTTAATTAAGAAATATTTATTTTTAAAGTTATAACATTATACTATATATTTTGTGATTTGTTTTGTATTTAGGATAGGCTAAATGGACTGGCATTGATGTCTGTTCATCGGGACATACCCATCGACGTGGATGCAATTTTTGATGAAATGGCCCTTACCCCTAGGAAATTAGATTTTGTTTTGTGATCATGATGTTTTATCACAATAGTCTATAAGTTCTTATATGTTTTTTTTTTATACCACTTAAAATATAAATTTTAAATTGTTGTAATCCCGAAAAACTGACTAAGTGTGTCAGCAATTTATTCGTCGACTAGTAAACTGCTTACATAATTTGTTTGTTAATATCATGGTTTTATTATCATTAGAAAGTATATGATAAAAATATTATATACCTATAAAATAAAATACCTGATTAAAAACTCAAAAATTGTAAACGGTCTTACAAATATGGTATATGTATTTAATAAAGAGTAATTTAGGGGGCGGGGGGCAAAGCCTTCCACAGCTTCGTATTTTGAAAATTATCTGGACCCTCCCCTTGACAAATTCCTAAATACGCCACTGGTGAGACGGAGACATACACGATATTGTGTGCGGGTATAGCGTATGGTGACCGTGCTTCCTGTTTTTTTTAATTGAATTAAACAGGAAGCATTTAGTCTTGTTTTTACGCGACCGTCCAATTTAAATGCTGTTTTTCACCATTTTTTCACGAAAAAGTGATTTTGGCGATTGAAATCGTTAAAAATGTCATCGATGATAATCTGCTCCATATACTCTGTCCGCAACGGCCGACGGGGCATTTATATGAAGAGCGAATACCTATTCTGCAGTTTAATATTTATTATTTATTCAAATTTACCGTATATATACAATACATATAGTAGTGTATACTCCCTTTTTATTATTATAATACATACATGTTATGTATATGAGTTTCATGTTTTGACGACAATCAATACATTTTTTTTTCTAATTGCATAAGTGTCCTTTTTTTTAAACACGGTCACCCTAGTGTTGCGTAACCTCGAGGAGCTACTGCATTTTTCCCTATGGTGAGATCTGGAAAAAAAACAAACCTTGCAAAGTGCAGTTTCTTCGCATAAAGTATATCCATATTCGGTACACGTCAGCCTCTGTCTGAAATCACGTTACGCTACATAATATAACTGCAGAGCCTGAAGTCGATGTTAAAAATTGTTAAAAATAATTTAAGAAATCAAAAATGATATCGAAATTGAAATTTTTTATGATCAATAAAATGCATACCATGAAATTGAAAAAGATTTTAATCAATAATTTATACCGGAATACCTATAATAATCGTTTTGTAATTTTTAGTTTTTAAATTTGAAAAAAAAAAGTGATTTGAATTCGAAATTCGAAAATAACTGCTGATATTATTTGTCAATGTTTACGGCATATGCAGGACATTAGGTAATAAGAAATACCATAGGAAATACCTATAATGTTTTGTTTTCATAGCCTCTTTATTCACTGCAGCCTCGAGCAACCAGTACAGTTTCTTAGTTATTGAAAAGTCGTTGATTACTGATTATGCTATTTTATACAGTATAGGTACATAAGTTTATTAAATCTTATAAAAACTTTTGGAAAAAAATGTAATACCTACCTAATATACTATTTTTGTTTAGATAGATATTCCTAATTCGGGTACTTGAAATGCACATATTCTTGTATTCTGCTCTTGAAGATCGAGTCCGTCAACCCTGTTTGACATCTCAAATACAATTTTATTTTTACTTTACTTTCCGAATCCTAAGAAAATTTTTTTAGCTTTTAAGTTGGTGAAAAAAATCCGCACAACTTGTAAAAGTTAACTATTTTTTTTTTTTTTTGCCACAATTTTTGTTGAAATTGAAATTGAACATAAGTATGCCCAGAATAATTAGTATAATCATTAAATCATATTTTATAGTTATACATATAAGATTGCACACATCACTGTAAACAGTAAACGGTAAACGGTAAACAATTAATACTCAATAGGTATATTATATGACATAATATTTCGTTTACGGGTGAGCTGACTACCAAGTCTGGTCGTACACGTAGGTACTTATAAGTAAAGACCGGATTTTGCATAAAATGCATGTTGCTGTTTTCAACATTATATACATGCGGTCAATGAGTGTCCACAAATCATTACTCGATTGACTAAATATTAAAATTGTATAGTGCATATTTTTGCATATTCTGACGTTAGTGCATGTTCCGCATATTTTTTCATATTTTAACAAAAAACCGTACAAATATAGGTACACCCAACGATCTAAAAAGGTAATGAGCAAAAAAAAAAAAAAACAGATTATAGTTACGTTTATATAATATTAATATCAAACATTTTACATCTCAAAGAATATTCGGACGCTAAAAATAGGTTAGGTTATTGTGTTTCCAATTAACATACTACATTAAATTGTTCGTACTTTTTTCCTATTTATATCAGTACATCACCAATGTACTACTACTATTTAATTTTAATAAAATATTTTTTGCGATGTACCAATGACTAAAAATCAAATTACAATTTAACAAATATTACATACTGTATTAGGTACATATTTGTTATATTATACATCTTACCTTTTGTCAATGAAAATTTTAATAAAACTAATGAATAATTATCACTGCCAATTAAAATGAAAATATATAAAATGTAATAAAAATTGAAATTTTATTTTGCATGTTTTACATCTTCTTCTTGCATATTATTTTGACTTTTTTTAGTGCATGTTTGCATGCATATTTTAAAATTAAAAATGCATTTAAATCCGGTCTTTACTTACAAGTACCTATAATCGAGCTACTTGTCGCCACATACGTATAAATTATTGAGCTCATTACAATTATTATTGTACACTTATAGCGTATAAATACGGTTTATAATTATTTTATCCGAGTTGTCTGTATATTATTATTTATTGTTTAACCCGTCCTAGTCCTTCGACAATTTCGACGGTCAATAATCAATACAAGTAATACAACAATAATAACGGATTTGATGGCAAACGCCTTTTTCTTTTGGATAAATATAGAAAAATAATGCTCATACATAAAATTGTGTTTCAATGTTTCATTTCATCCTATGTTATAATAATGGTGGCTTAACAATATTTTGGCTTTTATGGACTGTTATTTTTGACCTCCCCTTTTTATCTACATATTTTATGTTCAATTATCTAGTGATCACAATATTTTATTCGGTTACACGTCTCGAATTGATAAGAGCCATCATAATAAGAGTACAAACACCAATTAATTTTAATTATATGTATACATTATACTAATTATGATGTTCATAATTAATTGAAAAGACAACATGCGTGATGAGTGAGTTACAATTTAAAAACTATCTAACTAGATAATTATTTGTGTATGAAAACGCCCCAATAGTTTCGGCGGACGTTTAAATGTAATTTTCTATGTTTCAAAATACTTAAGTTTCAAATGTTTAAAGAAGACGGTTTGTTGAAGTAGGTATACCTACATAATATAGTTGTAAGTTTCTTCTTTAATAAAAATTTGGTTATTTTTTGAAATCTAGGTATTACATTTTTTAGTATTTTTCTTGAATAATAGTTTTATTTAAAAAAGATTAGAGTGTAGCATATATAGGGTTATGAGTATGAAATATTTCACATGCAATTTTCACTTTGAAATATTTCAAACTTGAAACTTTCAGTCTTCTTGAAATTGTTCAATAAAATATTGAAAAACATAATATTTTAATTTTTAATTTTTGGTACCTTGTATCTCAGAATAGCCAGATACCAGAATAGCTAATAAGTATTTAATATTTACTATATTGGGAATAATCATGGGCATAAATTAAAAATTTACAGAGAAGGAATTTTTATATTTTATTATTTATTTGAAAAATCCAAATTATTAAAATTCTCAGGTGGTGCATTTGCACCACCTGGCCCCCCCTCCAGGCGTGCCTGAGTAATACTCAAATACAAAAAAAAATCTCTTTAGTTCTGAAATAATTTGTTATAGTAAAAAATTTGTTTATTGCATTTTATAAACATGATTCGTTCAATAATTAAAAAACTGATCAGCCATGTTAGTTCTTTTTTAGTGATAGTTGCACCACAACAATGAACTTTTTCCTACATAGTTGTATATTTTTAAAGCTTTACACTTACTAAACAGTTAAATATTTTTTAGTTAGATGAACCATTATGTAACTATCGTAACTAATTACTGATTGTTACCAATACAATTATTAATAGTTGTGAATGTACTTTTTATGAATACCTAGTTGAATAATGTCAGTAAAAACAAATTAAATGTTACAGTTAGGTATCGTTATGTATAAGATTAACTATCA
Organism: Myzus persicae; assembly: GCF_001856785.1. Taxonomy (NCBI): domain Eukaryota; kingdom Metazoa; phylum Arthropoda; class Insecta; order Hemiptera; family Aphididae; genus Myzus; species Myzus persicae. Next base: position 19,032 of record NW_019102844.1, on the reverse strand, counting down.
TTATGTTCTATGGGTGGAACCAATATCTATGAAAAACACACAAATAATGAATAGTTATAAGAAAATAATTTCTTCAAACGTTTACTAAATTATAAATATTAGATAGGTATGTACTTATAACTAATGAAGGATTACTTACCATTACTTCAATTCAAATACACATTTTTGGAGGAGTTAATTTAAATATCTAAGTCTACTCAAATTGTGATTAGCTCATGTTAGTAAAATAAATCAAATATTTTTATTCTTGCCATTAGTTGCCACATTTACTTATAAATGGCATGGTGTCCACATCTATAATAATAAGTTCATGTTTTTCCCAGAACATACATTTTTGGTTCCTTCACAATAATATAGGTACCTATGTATCTGCCTCTGCCAACATCTTCTACATGCCTAGGTACCTATTATTATCTACTAATTTAGTTCAACTACCTTCCTATGATTTGCCTAGATTACACAAATACAATGGATAGATAATATAGACATACATTGTTAGATGTTTTTGAAGGTACCTAAACAATATTAATTGTATTAATGTATTGACCGGTGTTGGGTAAATTACTTTTGAAAAGTAATGAAATTACGTTACCCACTAGTTCCATTAAATATTTTTATTTAAATTACATTCGCGTTAGCAGACATTATTTTTATCACATTATGTTACTTTTTCATTGACAAAGAAGGGTGTTACAAACTTACAGATAACATTAGACACCATTTAAAAAAAAATACAAAATCAGTCCACTACGGTTAATAAGTAGTAGGTATACTATTATATAAATTGTACAGCAGTATATGTGTAACACATAGACACATATACTCTGAGTATAAGGTCTATGGTAATACATTGATGATGTAAGTATGTTTATGCTAGAGTGTAGGTACTTTGTTAATGGCTAAATGTTATATATGGACAAAATGTATAAGTATTAATTCCTGGGATCTTTAATGATATTGTTGATTATTATCTAAAGCTTTCAGAATAGTAAATACATTTAATTGGTTTTTAATTTGTCTCGAATATAATAGCCTCTAGTTTTTTCATACATTCTTCATTCATAAGTTATTTAAAACAACTAGGAAAATAGCACATTGCTCCACAGAAATTACTTTTAAAAAGTACTTTTGTTACAATTGTCTTAATTGAAATAAAATATTATTTGAATTACTATAGAATTACTGCAAAAGTAATTCCATTACAGTAATATTTTGTGAGTTGCGTTACATTACTGCCCACATTACTTCAACACTGGTAATTGACCATTAAGTATAGACCTGTAGTATAGTTTCTGGGGCTATACATTTAATAATTATGATTAGGTATTGATGAATAAATTGTAATTAGAAATCAAGAAAAAAATAGTAAGTATGGTACTAATTTAATTCAAATCAACCTTAGTACATACATTATATGAAATTGTATCAAGGTATAATTAATACAAGTAGGTATATCGCAAAAGTGAACAGTGATAATATAGGATTTTCCGATGTACGTATATAGTTTGTCATAATTTCAGTACTCTATGAACTATCTTCTATGAACAAAATTGTAAATTTAATATTTTGTTTTATTAGTTGGGCAGAGGACTTGTAGCTCTAAAAAATCACTAAGTATGCACTAAAATATGGACTTTAAAATTATCATGCATATTATAATGCATTAAAAAATAAGATTATTTTTGTGAATATTTTTTATTTAAATTTTGATGTCTGCGACCGACATCATAGAGCACGTATTGATAATATCTAATATCTTATGCAGTGAGCAATATCTGTACATAAATACAATTAATAACCGGAAATAAATCTAATCGACAATCCTCGTGTCTCTAGGAAAAACACGAGTGTGGGAACAGTCAAAAACCATATGAATATGATTAAAATTTAAAATAATTTTAAATTCAACATTATTATGGTTCTACATTTAATATTAAAATTAAATAAAAATGTTGACGGTAAACATATTGATAAAATGAAAAATGATTGAAAGTATGCATCTTAACGTATAGAATCGAAGAAATATGCACAAGACAAAAAAAAACTCGAAATAAGCATTTATATGCAAAATAAAATTTCAAAACTAGCTTTGTTTCAGCACGAAACATATTTGTGTCATACTGTGGTATTTTTGTGATTGTGCAAAACAAACATGCAAATGCTACAAGTCTTTTGCCTATTTATTAGTAATTTTCAAGATACGAGTATTTCCAGGACCAATATTTTCATACTTTAAAATAAGAAAAAGACAAAAGCTCATTGATGACATTATTGGTATCTATGATCAAAGAAATAATAGCGAAAGTTGGAGTACGTTCAAAGAACAAATTTTTGAACATTGAAATATTGAATTACATTGTAACTTACCAAATTGTGCCATAATATTAACAATTAAAATTCACATATAGTTTTAATAATTATTATATATAAATCTATATTATACAATATAGGGCATTAGATTGGTAAAAAAAGGATGTTTAATGATATTTGTACTCACTTATCAAATAATATATACTTTTTTTAACTCAAATTAAAAATTGTTGGTGCTTGAATGTTGTAGGAGTTGCATATTTTCAAATATTCTCTTGATTTGTAAGAGACTAATCAAGAAATCCATGCCAACTAAAGTTTTAGAAATAAAAAATTGTAAATATTTATTCATTTTTCTGTAAAAAGTTCATATAATTATGCAATATGTATGTTAATGTCTCCTAAATATTTATGTTTTGTAGTAGTTATTTCATTTTTATTTTTTGGTTGATAAGCAAATGTTTTGTTAATTTTGTTATTGATCCATGAAAAACGAGTTGCTCTTTAGTAACACTTTCAACAATGATATTTTACAATGAGTCATGGTTTCATTTTTTTTGAGACGTTGGAGAGGATTCTAGGGCATAAATTGTATTAGTGCAGTAATGTGAATTAAACACACATTTATATGATTTGGTTTATTTTTCATATTATTTTGTTTTGTAGTAGGTACACTACTACAGTTTATAATCACTAATGAACAATCAAATAATGATAGATTTTAAACCTCATATTATAAAGACACCTAAACCTTGAAGAAATCTTAACTGGACTAATAGATGATTGTTCCCATTAAGCGGGCATCATGTTATCATACCTTATATATTAGTATTATACATATGTGTTATTGTGTTGTCTCTGTCATACAAATGCACAAAATAGTAAATTTGTGTTTAGAAAAAACAATCTTGTGTAACCTTTAATAATTATTATTAAAGCAAATAATGATATTATTTCATACTTGATGGTAAGTACATCATCTTAAATAATAAAATATTAATGTAATTAAAATTAAATAAATATTAAGTTTGAGATTTCATAATCTAATACCTTATCTTTTTGGTATGATAGTAGTCATCTAATATTTAAAATATTACAATCTAAAAATGGCCATAATTAAATTGAAAATTAAAAAATTGTTTATTCTAAATTTGCTTTATTATTAATTGTTTCTGCTAAATTTACATTTGTGTTCGTAAGGCAAGAATCATACAATAAGCTAGTATGGCATCGTCATAAAAATACATTTTTTTATTTGATTATGTATGTTTAGTTTTGTAGTTTATTATGTATAATTTATAGCCAAACTTTATAAATCAAAATGTTATATTTATTAATAATGTATTAATGCATAAATTAAATGCAACGTCTGTAGTTATAGAATATACATTATTTACCTTATATATAAATTAAAAAAATATTCTGCATTAATAATTCACATTACAATATAATTTTCATAGTCTATAATATATATAAATGTATTACAGAATTAAACAATTATTTATAAGGTTCAATTTAATATATTATAATACATGAAAAACTAACCGTTACGGTTTGTTCTGTTACCAATATAATTTACTTGTTCATAGTTGAAATCCTCATTTAAAGTATTTAAGTCATTGTCATGTCTAGATTCATCTCTGTTATAGAAATTGTTCTCCAAATTTGAAAAATTCTGATGTTCATTTTTTATTTTCTAATTTTTCATTCTCATTTATATGATATAATTCTCCGCAGTGTTGCGCCATAGCTAAATTTAGTTAGGTAAAACAATCGTATTTTTTATATTATCTAGATAAATTACACAATTGGTATCTAACTACCATCTAAAATACAAAACTTCGTCATCTACATGAATTTATCTAGATTATTCACAAAATGTAGTCATTGAAAAATACACTAACATCATATTTTCCGATATTATTTTTAAAATTGTTTATGGATCTCATCTATATCTAGATACATAAAATTTATCTAAGCACAACACTGAATTTTTCCGTTATCATTATGTTTACCCTCATAATAATCATGTTCATACTTTAAATAATTGTATGTATCATTATAATTGGGTCGGTCTATTGCATCATCTGCAACATTATAGTTGGATTGGTCGATTGCATCATCTGTATCATT
>NW_019102844.1:0-14399 GCF_001856785.1 Myzus persicae | reverse complement strand
ATCTGCAACATTATAGTTGGATTGATCGATTGCATCATCTGTATCATTATAGCTGGGTTGGACAATTATTAAATCATCTGTATCGTTATAGCTGAGTTGGTCGACTGCATCATCTGCAACATTATAGTTGGATTGGTCGATTGCATCATCTGTATCATTATAGTTGAGTTGGACAATTATTAAATCATCTGTATCATTGTAGCTAAGTTGGTCGATTGCATTATCTGCAACATTATAGTTGGATTGATCGATTGCATCATCTGCATCATTATAGTTGGATTGGTCGATTGCATCATCTGTATCATTGTAGCTGGGTTGGTCGATTGTATCATCTGTATCATTGTAGTTGAGTTGGACAATTATTACATCATCTGTATCATAACTATCCTGCAGGTATATAGAAATGTTTATTGATAAAAACAGTTAAAAACTATTAAACTATTAAGTATAAATTACCAATAGCTTGGCTTTTAAAAGTTTATTCCGTCGATATTCTTTACGTTTCATCCTCTTAGCGTATTTCTTAAATAACATAATTATACATGTTCATTGAATTTTTAAAACTTTTAAAACAATCGGTTTTCAAACAACATACCTCAAAGTTACGATATTCATAAATTGGGACTGCTTCTGGATCCAAACAATTTTTCCCATGGCCAATTATGTAGTCGGATTTTTTAAAATGATTGCTACACATTCTACAATTCAAATTAGGTAACCATGTACTATCTCTACCTGTGATAGCTGCCCATTGTTGCATTTTTTTTCGTCGCAAAAAAGGAAACCTAAACATAAAAGATAAGAATAAAAACGAATTGATATACCTATTGTAAAACAATTCGCAATTGACTCTATATACCTCCGTCCTAAAAAACGGATGTAGTTCAAAGTGAGTTTCTAGTAGATTCATAGACATATAAAAACAACTAGATAGCCGGTTACAGGATAACATTTAAGTCGGGCAGCCATATGCAAACAGGGCAAAATTCTATTTTTGATAATATACATATATTCGTAATATATAGGTATAACAAATACACATATGAATTGGTAATTGGTATATTATCTATTGAGTTATTTTGTAAACATTGCCCTGTTGACATATGGTATCACGACTGTTGTGTTTTATATTTGCCGCCACTTTCTAGTTGTTTTATATTATGTCTATGAGTAGATTACCTACCTGTGTAATAAGAAAGGGCCGTGTGTTTTTGAATAGTCTGCATCCTGAGTAAGGCAACAAACGACGCTGCACCCATTCACCATATGGAACGATTTACTTTTAATTTAAACGGTTCATAAAACAACACTGAATCTTAAGCGCGTACATACAGCAATGCGGTTTGACTAGGTATTTCTTTTATTTACCAGTATTATTTTTGTAAACATACGAGTAGCATATTGTAAGGCTGTAAGTGTTACAAGTCACTGATAAGGTGTTGACACTTGGCATATTAGTTGTGTCAAGACTCCCGTCCACATTACTTCTCTCATTGGTCCATTCGCTAAGGTTTGCGACACTTGTTTTTCATGCCACTGCGTCCACTCTGCCGTTTTGACCGGTTAGGTTAGGCCCACCTGTCTCTTCCGTTTCTACTACCCTCGAGACGACACGCTCTTTCCCCGACGCTCATCGACACTGCCCTCGACTCGAGTGCGCGACCTTTCTCCTCCGAATGACCATCTCGACTCAACAACTGCTGTAATCGCAGGGGTTCCCAAATTGGGATGGTATTTGAAAAAATTAAAGAATATGACCTTGAATTCATGGGCGCAGCAATTTCGATGATATTTGTCAAAATAAGCTAACGACCCATATTATTATCACGATTTTCAATAATTGATACCATTATTATATTTTCAAAATATTATGTGTTTTATTTTTGTTTTAAAGTACTTGAAGTTATTCGTACAAGTAATAGTCCTTAATACATATTCATACATTAATAGGAATTAATTTAATGAGCAATTCATATTTTTCAACCTCGTTTATTGTATAATAAAAAATCTTTCTAACAAAGTTTTTTTTTTCTTTACTTGGAATCTTCCTTATATTTAACAGTTCAATATCCTATTACAGTTCATACAACAATTTGTCATCTAGTTTTTACTGTAATTTTTTAGTTTTACTTATAGTGTATTTATTTCTAATTTGAATTTTAAAATTGTAAATGTTACAATTATTTCGATTGCGTGCCGTGTTTATATAGGTAAATGAAATATTTTAAAATGTATGTTTATTTTTCATATTCTAGTTTTGAGTGTTCTACTTTATAAATTAAACCCATATTTTAGAATTTTTTTTTACAAATCATGCAAATATAAGTAGCAAAATAGATTTGTTACTAACATAAAGAAATATGTTATTTAATTAAAATTATATCCCAATGAATTATAAAAATATGAAAATTAAACCAAATGTTATAGGAAGATCATAATAAAGAAAATTTGGCATATTCTAAGCTTTACCTTAAGATTTTATTGATTTATAATAAAGTTAATATAGTAGTTGTCCCAAATAGTTATCTTAATTGTACTATTATTATTTAATTAGGTTTAAATTAATCTAAATCTTAAAAGATATACAATTATTGTAAATTAATACTTTTCACATTAAACTATAATATTTAAATTTAAAGTATTAGTAATAGTATCTTAAAAATTATTTAAAATTTTATACATAAATAATTTATTAAAGTTATTAAATTATTAATTCCATATGATTATATAATATTGCGGACTAACTCTGTTTAGTACTTATCAACTATTAATTTAAAAATATTTTGTATTTATTGTGGTCTCGGTACCTTTGGAGCTCAAAACAATGTAGCTAATTTGTATTCTCCCACTTTCACTAGAATATCATGACTTATAGTTTGGTGCAAAACATTTATTTGTCATTTCGAGTTAAATAATTTGGATTGTTCACTTGAAAAATTAGTATGTATTCAGGATGTAACTCAACAGTCAACAGTAAAAATTTAAATGAACAGTCATAGTCCTTAAAATTATAATACATTTGCAACACTGTTGGAAGTGGTTTCTATTTTAAATACTGTTTATGTTGACTGGAAACCTACCTCTATGTTTTTATTATTTTCATTCCGTATGTATATGATATAAAATACGATATAAATAGTATAAATAGTATGATATAAATTATAAATATATTTTATATGAATTATAAAATTTGAGTCATTTGCAAGTCAATATTCAATAGTCTTTAATGCATCATCATAGCAAATAATGAATATAATCGGCCTTCGAATACTGTGGCGGTACCTGGTGGTATTTATGTTAACCAAGGGTACGTATCATCATAACATATCTCACAAATCGTAACTATTCGTTCGCTAGCCGCCTCACAGTAGAATGAAAATATTACTCAAGTTAAGTTCACCACTAGATCACGTTGAGTAATTTGTTTGAGGCGTAAAAATATTATACAGCTCTCATACAGAATTTTAGCAAAACACAATAAATTGTACAGCCGTAATCATTAAAATATTGTATAAAAAATAAATAATATATATTTTGAACTACAAAAAAAAAAAAATGTCCTTTATTCATGACAAATTCCTGGAGTCAATATTTGAAATTTTTCAAACTTGATTGGTTGTAAAGTAGTCTTGTAAAAAATACTTTTAAAATTGTGTTTAAATATCTATAAATTAAAATACTACAATTTAAAAAGTATCTCAAAGGGATTGCAAACGAACAATTATTTCGACCAAAATGTATCAATATTTTGGCAAATTACACCTATGGATCCGATAATGTGATAAGACTTCTGAAAATTGATTTGAATACCTTAATATTTCACTTGAGATCGACCATGCCACTTGTTCCTAGACCCACATATGTTTTGCTTGAATATTTAAAATGTACAAAATTTTAAATGTTTTTTGATTTGAAAATTCAATTAAATATCTTAAAATTCGTCCTAATCGATCTTAAGTATGCATACTAACAAATTCCAATCAGTTTTCAGAAGTCTTATTGTGTTATCTGCAGGTTCATCGGTAGGATTGACAAGTGACAACCGTTCACGTGCTCAACGACAAGGCGGTGACTTCTACGAGTGTTTGAGGGAGCACTCAGCAATTTTATTTATAGTCACCGCGCTATTGATCACTTAATACGTATTTACAAGAGTCGCTTGAATATAAATTTAAAACTAACTTTTTTTTGTACTTTTTAAAAATTGTCCAATTGTGATAACCTTAAGATTAACATTTATAAAGCTATTATTTAAGGGCATTTAGGCAATTTCTGATTACGTCTTGGCCACCAGGGATCTATGTATACTAATACGTGTTTTTCATCGTCACTAGCATATTCTGCATATTTTGATTGGCGATTGGAAAAAAAGTTGTAAACAGTCTAACGTTTGAAATCTCAATACACACAAACCGCTCAAAAAGATACGATTACGTTTCGAAAACTGTGAAGAAAATGTCTAGATAAATATTGATGTAAATGTTTTGTCAAAAACGTCGTGTTTCTGTGGAGGCTGTCATATTTCAATTTCTGAATTTTCACGACTAAAAATAAAATCGGTTTTGTCGAAAACCGCTGATGCGTTAGTAGATATATATATATTATCATGTTACCAGATGGTTTGGATTGGTTTTTCCCAATTATTATTACAGTGTATAATTGGGAAAAACTAATCCAAAGCCTAACCTTTTTTTCCCAATTATTATTATAGTGTATAATGGGGTGCTCAGATAGAGCTCTTCCACGTAGTGCACCCTGGGCAATGTCCTAGACGGCTAAAACTCTATCAACTTTTGGAAATCGTACCTGTGGTTTCCCACCTCACGATATACAATGGACTCCCACCCTCACAGGTCGGAGTCACCAGAAAACAGTCCTTTTCAGGACTACCGGACTCAAAATGTAGGTCCTCTACTCCGCATTCTCCAACTGAATATTGAAGGGAAAAGCAGAGCAAAAACAGAGTACCTTATTAAACTACTATATATACAAAAAATCGACGTGGTATTACTTGAGGAAACACATGCCTCAAACAAAGAACAATTAAAAGCTGGAGGACACATATCGTAGGTATGGATCAGCAACATATGTAAGAGAAACTATTATAGACTGGCTACCTGTAAACACTCTTGTAACTTACAACATTTCAATAATTACAACCAAAGTTGCTGGAATTATCATACAGAATATTTATAAACCACCAAATGTAAGATGGCCAACAAACACTCCTGCAACTTTAGCACACCCAACTGTCTTCATGGGCGTTTTTTAGTCACCATCAATCATGGGGTTATTCTGACAACAAAGAAAATGGCGAGAAAATCTACGAATGGTCTTCTCATAACAGCCTGTTCCTGGTGTTTGGTGCTAAAGAAATAGGGACCTTCCATTCTGGTCGCTGGAATAAAGAGTATAATCCTGATCTATGTTTTGTCACAAGAGACTACGAATACAGACCACTAGGTACTATCAGAACAGTCTTACCAGCATTCCCCCGTAGCCAACATAGACCAGTTATTCTCAACATAGGTTTAGAAGTACCAATTATTCCCTCAATTCCAAAACCTAGATGGAATCTCAGAAAAGGTGATTGGACTAACTCCAAACTACAACTTGATAATGACATAAGATGGATCCCTCCAGCTCCTCAAAACTACTCTCGCTTCACTAACTTGGTATCGCAACAGCAAAGAAACACATTCCGAGAAGATATCGTAAACGTAAAGAATACATCCCGTGCTGGGATAAAGAATCCACCAGACTATTTACCCTCTTTAACAAAACACCAAATAGTAATATAGCGAGAAAACTATTGGATTCACTAACTTCATCTCGCAAAGAAAGGTGGTTGACCACGGTAGAAAGCTTGAATTTTAAATTCTCTAGTAGAAAAGCCTGGCTACTACTAAAAAAGCTGGATCCAAATTCCCATAAGAACAAAAGTAAACCATAGAACATAAACCCTGATGTTATAGCGAATCGAATAGTAAAAACCTCCAGGGCACCCATGGACAAACCATTTAGCAAGAGTGTAAACGTTGAACTACGAACTTTAAAACAAAAGGCTGAATCCAAATCAGAACTTGCTTGCGATTTTTCGCCCAAGGAAGTAGAAGTATCTATAAGCAGCTTAAAAAATGGGAAAGCATCTGGGGTTGATGGTATTTTTCCAGAATGCATAAAGAACTTTGGCCCACGCGTAATCTCCTGGCTCACAAGATTTTTCAATGAAATTTTATCCACTGGCTATCTCCCACCAATCTTTAAGCAATCGAAGATAATCGCAGTTCTAAAGCCTGGCAAGCTCCCTAACGACGCAGCAAGCTATAGACCTTTGCTCTGCACTTGCTATAAACTACTTGAAAGGCTCATCTACAACCGCATAATGCCAATCATCAACCAACATGTCCCTATTGAACAAGCAGGATTTAGACCTAATCGAAGCTGCTGTGACCAAGTTTTATCCCTCACTACTTTCATAGAAGACACCTTCGAAAAGTGCTTGAAAACAGCCGCCACATATTAATCAACTTATCCAGTGCATACGACACACTATGGAGAAAATGTCTGCTCCTCAAGTTCTTACGAATAATTCCCTGCCAGACGTTAACAAATCTTCTAAATAATATGTTAAGTAATCGTTAATTTGTCTTCCACCTCAATAACGACACAAAAAGCAAGAAGAGAACGCTGAACAATGGACTACCTCAGGGATCGGTTTTGGCTCCCTTGCTATTTAACCTATACATTGGTGATTTACCTAAGACTGCCTCCAAGCAATTCATATACGCGGACGATATATGTATTGCAAACCAGGATAAACTTCTTGATGATTGCGTGCACACGCTCAGTTCAGATCTCTAAATTTTAGATAAGTTCTTAACACAATGGAGACTCAATAATAAAATGGCAGACTATAACCTGGAAATTACCTACCGAGAAACCAGACTAAAGCATGTACCCCACCCAAAATATCTGGACGTCACTCTGGACAGGATACTGACCTTTAAAACCCACTTAACCAACGTTGCATCTAAGATTAACTCCCGCATCAATATAATCCAAAAATTGACAGGTACAGATTGGGGCGCTGACTTCTTAACGCTGAGAACTTCCACTATCGCTTTAGTCTACTCTGTCACTGAATACTGTTCTCCGGTATGGTTAAATAGCACACACGCCAAAAGAGTGGATATCAAACTCAATCAAAGCATGCGCATTATATCAGGCACAATTAAGACTACCCCCCCTCGACTGGCTACCCGTTCTCAGTAGCATCATCTCTCCCCAACATCGCCAAAAACAGCGTTACTTAAATTGTGGTCAAAACTCAGTAACAATACCTCCCACCCAATTCATGAACACTCTAAATTCTGTAACAACCTATGCACACGCCAACTTAAGTCACTTAAACCTCCGTGGGAAACTGCTATTAAACTCAACACTGCCAAATATGACACAGTACAATGCTGGAAAGATGAATGGGAAAAATCAGAATTAAGTAACTCTTCGCTCGTTAAGAACCCTACAAACAAACAACTAGGCTTCAATTTACCACGGAGAATCTGGACAACCTGAAACCGATTACGTACAGGTCATGGAAGAGTGGGATATTTTATGCACAGATGGGGCATTACTCCTAACCCAGGCTGTGACTGTGGTGCCCCCAACCAGAACATAGACCATATCATACGAGAGTGCTCTAAGAGAAAGTTCGGAGGAAAGCTCGAGGACATTTTTAACGCTACCCCTGAAGCTATCGAATGGGTGAAAAGCCTGGACATTATGCTGTAGTCATTATACTTTTATACTTTAATGCTGTTGTTTATACCACTCGTCATTATATTCTGTTTTGCTAACTGCTTATTACTATACTTAAATTATACATATATTGTTACATTGTCAATGCCATATGAATAAATAATAATAACAGTGTATAATATATACCTACAGAAAGGTGGGCAGTTACTGAGAATGTAACCTCCGGCTTTCGAACCGTCGCGGATTACCGACCAAATCAAATTCGCCATCAGAAACCACCATCGATGTAGGTACTTTTCCGCTGCTCCGAAAATGCCGTCGGACGCGAAAAAATACACACTCACCGCTTATCATACGATTGAGAAACCAATCATTATAAGATTCCGCTCAAGATCTCAAATTTCAACGACTCAAACTCTGAACGACGGCAGCGCCTGCATTTAGGGATATTTTTTAATGATTTTTTTCTGACTGCCCAAACTTGTCCCCCACTCTTGAATTTGTAATCATCTGTTAGGCCAAACTTAAGGACTGCTGAACAGTTTTTTTTTTAAGTTTGAATTCCACCCAATTATTGTTTTATAATATCGAATAAATATCATCCTGAAATCCTCTTTTTCAAAGCACAAAAATACAGTTTTCACTACAAAATTACTTTTCTCCCCGCACAAAACGCGCGTCTCACTACACACTAAAAAAAAAACACCTGCTGCAGTATATATTATGATATACATATATATGGTGATCCGTTTTATACGTAAGACACTCAATATCTTTTTACGTTGTTTCAAGTCGATAAAAATCAATATTTTTCTGAATAAATAATATTTTCAACTGTTTATTTACTTTTTTGGTGACAGCGTACATTTTTAATAATTTTTGAAGTACTTACTGATAGGTATGCATTATATAAAATCAAATTTTGGACGAGTAGCTCAATGGTCGTTGCATAGGTATTTGCTTTCCATAGTAACAAAAATAGCAGAGTACAAAACAAATATGTTTTATGCTCCCACAAAGCTAGTTTTGAAATTTTATTTTGCATATAAATGCAAATTTTGAGTGTTTTTTTTTTTGTTTTCCGTGCACATTTCTTCGGTTTTATACGTTTAGAGACATTTTTCAACTTAAACAATAATTTTATCAATTCCTTCTTCACTGATCATCTAATTTTAAACAATACAACCAAAACATGAATATATTTTTTTATTTTAATCGTATAATATGGTTTTTGACTGGCACCCATAGCACGTTTTTCCTGGAAGCATGATGATTATTTTGTAAATTATATACATTCATATTATAATGCTTGAAGTTGTAACAAACGAAACAAATAAAACTAATTCAAAATAATAAACTTAGTTAAATAAAGTACAAAAAATAAATGAGAATATTCTTGTTTTTATTCGTAAAATGAATATTTCAGGTATATATTTCATTTTGCATGTAAATACATATTTTGGATATTCAAACTTATACAGTTCGGTGACGTTTTACGGCAACAAGTCCTTTGCCCTAGACTCATAACTAGGGCTCGGATTTTGTAGCAATTAATGCTTCTTTTGGGGGGAGTATGATAAAAAGATAATTCTTATAGGTATATAAATACGTTTTGAATCGTTCCGATTTTAATGAAGTAAACTTTATTTTGCTTTTTTCCACAAAACCTGCTTTTTATTGCTTTTTACCATATTTGGGTCTTTTTTCTATATTTTTATACATTTTTCTTGAAAATTTAACTTATTTATACGTATATTATACTTGGACTAAATTAATATTACCAGAAATTATAAAACCAGTGAAAAAACAAGTAATTAATGTATGACTGATAAAATAACGATGGTCATTGTGCCAAAATAGTTTTATCTGCAATTATCTATAGTTGTATTTACGACTCAAGAAAAGTGAAAATTATTTGAATTATACCTGCGTATTTTTATAGCACGTTCCAATACTTTAGTTGACTGGTAAATATCAATCGACAATCAGTGAGGTACAGGTAGTGCTCTCTATAATCGTCAAAATGCCAAAAGTTAAAAATTAAAATTATATTAGCACCTATTAGTATGAGTTTCAATGAAAGTAACGTGACTAAATACATGGTCGTAAATTCGTTTTTTAATGTTTAATTTTATGTGTAATTGAAATTTGTTTTTTAGAATTAAATTTGATAAATGCTTTTTTTTTTGCTTTTTTGGAAACTTAAAATGCTTTTTTAAGGATTTATTTTGCTACAAAATCCGAGCCCTACATTCATAACTAATGACTGATAAGTAAAGGACAGACTTCAACTCACTAAAAAAAGTTTAGTATAATTAGTGCACTCTTTGCATTCGCGTGCATTCGTTCACAAATAATAACACATCGTCGTGTGTTGTACAATATTGCAATATTATTTCGAATTTTGAATTTGAACAATAACAATAATTTGTAAATCGATTAATATCGTAACATTTATTTATATTATGTTATTAATTATTATGTACCTATTATAAATTCGTATCTTGTTCGCAAGACAATAATTCCGAAAAACATTGCAATAACAGTAAACGATTGTAAATATTAAATTATGATGCACAGTGACAGATTCGTGGAAACTCTTATTGGCGTAGGTACCTATATATATGTATTTCGATGTGGATCACAAAACAATATATTACTATGACAGTAATTTATCACAGTTTCGTCTGAAACCGTATGCGCAGGTAATAGGTACACACGGTCGTCTTGTTTTCACACCAATGATTGCTAATAATTACGGTAAAATGGTAAAATATTATGTATTTGACTTTGACAGCGGTGGCTGTGTACCCACGTGAAATACAAACCCACATTCCTGTAATGTTTATAGATGTGTAGGTATATATGTATTTTTTTTTTTTATTAAAGTTGAGCCTCGATAACACGACCACTGTTGGCTCGCACCACCTGCTCGAAATATTTATATTTATATATTTCAACAATCGTCATATAGGTATTAAACTTGTATATTTTTCAATTAAATGAAAGAATTTTCACAAGTCGACCGCCTACTATCGTATAGTTTATCGTACATTCGTCGTGCGATGTGTGAACGCGATACACACGTCAGTTATTGTCGCCCTCGGTGTTTTTTGCTTAAACTTGCAGCCCGCAATTTCGTCGGTTATCGAATACCGTCATATTATAATATACGATATTAATGTGATACTGAACGATTTTGAGATTATTTACTAATTTATGTCCAGAGAATTTTTTCTAATTTTTTAGAAAATAAAATACAAACACTATATTATAATATAATTATAATATACTTTAATATCGTACCTATTTTGTATATTATGTATTGAACTCGTACGATACTCATAGCCCGGTGACGGAATTAACGGTCGCTTAGTGGGCAAGTGCCGACGACGGGAGCCCTCCTAAAATTGTAGTTGATTTATTTTTTTTTTTTGAATTTTTACAGCGAAAAAAAATTTAGTTTATATCGCCAACTGCAATAACTATCATATTTGAACACTGTTTACTTGCAGTCAGGTTATTCGGGTTAGTAAAAACAACAATTTCGAAATATTGTGCACTACTGCAAATACGTTTCGTGGTTCCTCTTTTACGCGGATTCCTTTGGACCCTCAAATCCGTCACCACTCGGCCAGGGCTCAAAAAAACCGTCGAGTGCAAAATACTTATGTGCTATATACACTCAAGGAGCTCGTGGCAAGATCAGTAGGGCAGTCGACTTGTTATAGAACATATATTATTATATTATAATTGGGTGGGCAGGTACACAATATTATAATGGTCGTGGCACGTCGTTTGTTCAACGACGGTTGATATATTCTATTATCGATAGTGATATTAAAAAAATAATAACAATATCTCATTCGTCCAAAAAACATGGTAAATCGTATTACATATATTTTTTAATATTAGACAATCCAAATTTTTTTTCCGACTCATCATAATTTCGTGGACATCGTATTTGTTATATTTCAATATTTCAACGTTATATAGTACATTTATATCGTACCATATTGTCATGAAATTACTATTTTACTTATACTTATACTATATAGTCTACAGGTGCCGTTCATGTGTCATGAACACGATAATGACGTGTAGGTATACCTATAAATGAAGGCCTACGGTTTCCGCCAAAACCATTATACGCTTCAATTCTCCGCGATATCATATTATCTATTCTTATGAGATATAAAATCATAATCGTAGGTCGTGTCGCAACGTGTGCGCACCTTATACCTGTATACCACACTTACCTGACCTATATAATATTATGAGTGATATTTCAAAATTGATTGTACGCCGACACGCCGTCATTGATCACTGACCGATCATGTCATATTATACGACTCGTGGAAAAATGGTCGACACATATTTAGGCACTTAATTGTGACGAATTTTGTGAAAGTTCGAACTCAAAAAGTTTAAGCCGGAGTGACTGTAGATTTTTAACATTTTTTTACTGTATACCTATAGTAACTATTAGAATTGTATGTGCAACTTTGTACTCAGTTTTTAATCTTTTTCACTCGAAACTAAATCGGAAAAGTCAACACCTTGTCTGTTTGATGACACGCGGATATATATTTCTATTCATTCGTATAATAGTATATGAATCCACCACTAATAGCCACAACCGTTCATATTTATTCGAACGCTAACCTACATTAGGTTTATTTAATATGGCCGAGAGCTGAAAGATTTATCCTAACTTAACCTACGCAGAGGAAATCCACCGGGAAAAAAATGCATTTTTTTAGCCCTCCCCCGGTTCCCCCCATTTCTAAATCCACGCCGCCAGCAGGCAACTCCTGTGTATACCTTTCAAAATGTCAAACGGTCTTTGAAATGGTCCACTCGTAATAATTGTTATATCCGTGGGCGGAGATCGGGGGGGGGGGGCTTACGGGGGCTTAGTCCCCCCAAAATAAATGATTTGAAGTTAAAGACCCCCTAAGAATATTAAACAGACAATACCGTAATTTTGTACAGTTTGCAGAACTTTTTTCATTATTTTATATTCTTATATCCACAATTATATAAGTGTACCTGGTACATTACATATACACTATTTACCAAATTTATTATTTACGGTAACATACCGAACAATTAAGTCACAATTCACAATAATATTATATTGTGTTTATATACCTAATATTGTAGTATTGTACATATTTTGTACCAATTGGCCGTCTATATTGAATAACATATTATACCATTCTATTTTAGATGGGAAAAATATTATTTCTTTTCCTAATTTTTGTTAATTCTCGAGAAGCGATAGCTATTGTAGGACTATCGCTATAGCTGTATTAAACCTATCGTAAAGTTTATAGCCATCGAATGAATCGTTAACCGTATTGACCATTTTATGCTAAATTATATTTTACTTATTGTTTGATGTTCCTGGGAATACATTTCTTTTGAGATTGTGATTCAGATTTTTAATAAATAATTTAGTTCTAATATGTTTGAAATATTTAAATTTAAATCGTTTATTAATTATTCTTTTTTTTTATGTTTGTAACTATTTAAGTTTTTATGATAACGAGTCAACGAGAACAATTTTTTATGAGTGATCTAATGTAAAAATTAGTTTGTTGGGGGTGTGGGGGCAATGCCTCCACGGGTCTTTTTGTCATCAAATATTTGAGCCCCCCTTAATGTTTCAACAGATCTCCGCCTATGGTTATATATCTATAATAGGTATAACTATTACAATATGCAGAATATACCTCCGACTCTCCGAGACCTCGACAATTTGGAAATCTGCAATCCGTCAATAACGACGAGTAATACCAATGTAAGTGCATGACATATTATGTCATTATATAATTATCATTATTTAATTTTATGTGATGAATGTTTTCGGCTAATCTGTCGATATATATATATACCATGGTAAGTAATTTTAATAGACGTATTAATTCATCATTATGCATATTATTATTATTGTATTGCAGGGCGATCACAATCCTAAGTCCTAACTATTTTCTATACCCGCAGGTAATAATATAAATCAGTATACTGTAATACGTCTTATAGGTAATATTATTACGATGTTGGTAGGAAGGTGAAAACCTAGAAGGTGTATTCAAATTGAACATCATTGCGTATTATTATTCATTGATAACAAAAACAGTAGGTACACACATTTAATAATAAACTGTCTTTTCGTCGCATATTATGTAATAATATTATATTTTCTGTACACAGGTAATATTGCTTACTAATTATTTACTAACAAGTCGTAGGTATTTGCGGTATTTTGTATAAAAAAAAAAAATATATAGACACAATACAATATACATTCGCCTTGATGGCTTATTAATACTTATATAACATAATATATAAAATTGTATAACATAATAATAATATGGACCAGTTCGTGTTCACTGCCCGACCGTGCTACACGTCTGTTTCGTTATTATCGCATTTATAGCTTTCGATAGCAGTACACACCCGTACACTCAACGTGCAGGTAATATGTTTATCTTTATTGCATTAATAACACCTATTAAATAATATCCCAACAATGGGCGATAAGCCGATTTCCACTAACGATATGAAGAACACCAATAGTCCTTCTCAACACACATTTAACAATCAAACATTTGCAGAGATAGCTTCAAATA
>NW_019102843.1:0-2011 GCF_001856785.1 Myzus persicae | reverse complement strand
AAATTAGGTAATAGTACTTGTGTATTTTGTTTCACTTCATTCTGTTTTCGTTGAATTCCACGAGCGTGCTTATGTCGACTGATGTGTTGTTGAATTATAAATTTCTTGTCGGAGGCAACTGCAACATTACAAACTTTACAAAAAAGCACCATACCCGTAGAAAAAATATCGGCGTTGGTGTCATCCGCTCGCTCACAAAACTACGTAAACTGCTTCCTACTGTTAACTTAATTTTTGGCATTTTGTACACTTAAGATCGGTAGAACCACATAGGTGCGTGTCGAATTCACTACTAAAGCTATTTGTATACCTAAATAGTTATGGGTTCGTCCGATATTTAATCTTATCGGATAAATCGACAATTAATTATATAACTATTTCAATATCAATGGACTGGAGTAGGTAATTGCCTATAGGCACTAATTGGGATTACCTTTACAGTTTACAACACATATTAAAAAAGCTTAAAATAAACAAAAATTACTATAATTATACTCAAAATGAACGTAATATTTGTAATGTACTAATATTACTTAAAATTGACCTTAAAAATGCAATAAAAATTACATAATTTAAATTGTTATATTACGAAATAAATTTAGTTTTTGTATAGAATTTTATAACAATTAGAGAAAAAAAATGCAAAATTCACCAAAATCCTAGCTTTAGTAATTACCTACAAAATAATAAATCAGGTACCGATCATCATACACAAATATGAAAATATAAATAATATAATATGTATCTAAATGTTTATAATTTAAATAGGTAATTATCAGGTATCTGTAAGACTTACACTTAGAACAATACAATTGTATAATATTTTTAAAACTTATTGTAAATAGTATTTATCGATTACATAAATTTAAAAACCATTTGTAATTTTTGTTCGAGAAGTGTACGTACCCCTAACCTTCATGATTCCGTTAAGCTTACAATCCAAAATTTGGAGAACCAATGAATTTGTTTGTTTAGAATCATAATCTTAGCTCAGAATCATTTTTCGCATGGATTTAACATTGAATTTAATATTTACACAAACATTACACTATTTCAGTGACCTACTGAATGACGCGGTACGCTCAATTCCGAGGAGGTATAGTCGAGCCCCCCTTTCTAGTCTTAATTGTTTGATTATCCTTCTAATAGAAAAAATATTCTTTCAACTTAATAGTCATATTATGATATTCTAATAGATATATTATCAACCTATACATTTTTATCAGTATTTGATCCCATCGAGTCCAATTAGTTTGACGGTTTACTGTACAGTAATTTGATTCGTCGAAGAGACCTAATAGAAGTTTTGAGTGGCGATAAACAGTAAAAATAAAAAATAAAAAACTAGAACAGATGTACTAGACAATAATAAATACCTATGTGTCCAACGTTGTGTTAACCACATTTCAGTATATCAATAATAATATTACTCGGTATGGATCGCACGTCAGAACGGTGCCAATTATAATTTATATAATAATATGTATCCACACCTATAATAGATGGGTACTCGACAGTCTTCGACAGCCGAAACTACACTAACCACATTATATTATAATTTATAATAATATATGAATATATTACAGCGAAAACGCTTCAAGTCCGTTTTTTTTTTTTTTGATTGACAGTATATTATATTAAGTAATATAGTTTAATACCGTCTAATACAGTTTATTATCCACAGATCACATTATGTTTAGGTACCTACCCGTTTGGACGTTTTTAATGGGTGTCTACAATCTTTTACTGAGAAATCACCTTGGATAGTGTATAAATATACACCTCTATATTATACAGAGTGGTTCGTCGAGCATACTCTTCCATCCACTCAATATGAATAATAAATTTACTCAATTTAAGATTTTGAGAATTTTGTATTACCTATATTTAAGAAACATACTTTCAAATTTTTAGATTTTTTTATGCAATTTATAAGGAGTGTCTTGCGGTGATACACACTGATTTTAACGTGAACTACCATTTTTTTCCCATCGTAAATTGATGATGAGAA
>NW_019102842.1:0-1976 GCF_001856785.1 Myzus persicae | reverse complement strand
CACACACACACACACACACACACACACACACACACACACACACACACACACAAACATGCAGACACAATATAGCAAATGATAATAGGTTTTTTTATTGAAAGTGATGTCAAATGAATGTTGAATAAAGGCAAACATACACCGTTTGTGGACGATATTTTTTGTACACAATCAATCGTTAAACAAAAAAAAGTCGAAACCCATACCTGCGAATAGTAAGGCCACATGAGTGTTAAAACGGTGGCCACGCCGCAATAAGCAATCGTACTCAGGAACAGAGAAGCGACGATCGCCAGCGGTATGTCTCTTTTGGGATTTTTTGTTTCTTCACCTGTTGGTAAGAATCAAAAACAAATCCATCTTATACTGACCAGTATATTGGTTGCGACGGAACAAAAAATTATATGATACTCACCAGTAGTGGCGATCGAATCGAAACCAATGAATCCGTAGAAACATTTCGCAGCTCCCGCTGCTACGCCGACCCATCCGAATGGTAAGAATCCGCCCTCGCCGCCTTTTGCTTCTGGTGGTATTTCGCTTTTCGGAATTGACCAGTTTGAGTAATTTGCTGAAATTGTGCATTTCAACATAGTTGTTATTTTCGTCGTAAAATATTAAGCGTTCTACGATTGGGTCAGAATTTCGATTATAGCACTCACCTTTGTAAAACCCGGTGACAATCACGGTGCAAACGGTCATCAGATTTAGTGCGGTAAATATGTTGTTGGTAAACGACGATTCACGAACACCCCAAGCCACCAATACTACGAAAAAAAAAACGTAAAACAATTCAATCGGCTATAGGTATTGACGTGTTGTTCAAATTAATATTTTGTTTGAAAAAATAATAATTAATAACAAACAATTGAATTAATTATTATATACATTATGCATAGTTAGACATATTAGAAAAGTACCTAAAGTACAGTGTATTTTGGACATAAAAAATGTACAAATAAGTGCAACTTTTGGAATCATTTGGTCTATAATGTTAGTATGTTACAGAAACCGGATAAGATAGGTTGGGCTAGGTCGTCTGGACCAATGGTTACTAAAATCATGATTTATTCAACAATAATAATAATAATGTTATCTATCAAAATAACAGTATAGGTACTCTGTTACAAAAAATGGTTAAAAATCCATTTATGGTAATAATATTGGTATATTGACCTGTTGTTATAGTGTCATATGAAATATATTATAAAATATTGGTTAGGTAAAAATAATCTCATCAGTAAAAATAAAATAATTTTAACTTCCATTTTAAGTGACTACAATAATTAATAGAAAACTAAATTGGTTATAGATTATTTATGTTTATTTTTTAATTGTTAGTACACTTGGAATAATAATTTATCGTTAAGTTAGGTAATTATAGATAAATAGTACTTTAAATGTTTGTATATTTACAAGGTGTAACAGTAATGTAGTTGATGAAATGACTTTTGTTTTAATTAATTTTAAAACATTTTTTTTTTTTTTGCCTAACTTGTAGACACTTGCACTACAAGTACAGTGCTATGACATTTTTATTTTTATTCTTCATACTAAAAATTCAAAATGTTATTACATTTTTGTTTTGGAAAAATTCAAATTTGTTAATCTAATTTCAAGATAACTTTTGATGGTAAAACTTATAAGTTAAGTAGTTTTTTTAAATGTCAATATTTGTTTATGATAAATTCATTTGAAACTTAATAACTTTTTTCAAAATATTCTCTTTGGGAATTTACTGACATAAATAAATTATTTTTTATCCATAAAATATATTTCATAATTTTTTTCAAACATTTAACTAGTATCAATTTTTATTTTTATTTGTCAGGTCTTTCTGTTACACCCTATGTATATACATTATTTATTGTAAGTATTTGATGTAATTATATGTAATTCGTAGTATTTACACTTTATACTTAGATAAAAATGTTATTGGGGGACGAGGTGACCGAGTGGTCTGACTCTTCCGCTGCGAC
>NW_019102841.1:0-2013 GCF_001856785.1 Myzus persicae | reverse complement strand
TTATAATTATTATATCTTCTCCATCATTAACTACCGTGACGCTTCGGAAAATGTTCAAGTCGAAAAGAGAAAAGAAAAAAAGCAGAGCAAACGTGAATAATAGTCGTAATAGTAATAACAATAATAATAATTTAACATAACCACCCCCGCCGGCCGAAAACCCGGACGACGACTATCACGGCCTAGCGCGCATGCGCGTGTGCGTGTGTCTGATCAAGACACATCGCGTTTAATTGGAATTGCAGTTCATTAACGAGCTCTCACTCTCCGAGGGGCCTTTGTTTCGGGCCGACTGCAAAGCACCGAGCCTGTTCTCTCTTTTCATATTATTATTATTATTATTATTATTATTATTATTATACACGTATAATATATTGCGCGTGTATGTCGTAGTAAGTATAATATTATACATCTACACGTATATATAACCTTCATTCGGCATTATTATTATTATTATTATTATTATTATTATAATACTCGACCCGTGCATTTTATTTTTGAATTACTCGAGGGGTGACTAAAACAAAAAAAAAAAAACGAACGAACGAGATCAGTCATTTTCCGAACAAAGGTTGGGCCAAAGGGTAGACAAAAAAAAACAAAAGACCCGTCGTGCAGCGAACGACATAAATGTGCATGAACGCTATTGCCTTACTTATATTATTATTTTTTCGTGTTAAGCCCATGTCATACGAATAACGTTCGTGTTTTTTCTCCCCGAATCCGATCGGCATGAATATTATATAAACATATTATAACCGCAGCCAAAACAGCTTTTTTTCATTACGTTTTTCATGGTAATTATATTAATATTTACCTAATGTGCGGTGAATTTGTACACACCTATTTCGTTCTTCAGATTTAAAAAAAAAAATCGCACAAACAATTCGGAACACTGTCAATTTCAACTACGATTTCAGGAAGTAAATCAAAACCTGTGCAGTGTTTTTATCTTTGCATCGAGTAAAATGTTTTGAAAAATATTCTCATTGCTAATGTCATAGCTAAGTATTGTAATTATTGAACAGTCTACTTTTTTCTTTTTTAATTTAATATTTTGAGTCATCAAAATTCAAAAACGTTTGCACAGACATCATATTTTAATATTTATCGTTTTTAATATTACAATAAAAGTAGTATTATCCAATTTAAAGTCTAATGCGTGGCAATTTGATTTTTTTTTATTATGGTAAGGTTTTTATGTTCATTTGATCCCGAATTATGTCGGACAATAAAAAACTAATTTAACTAACAGCGATTGCAATTCAAAATCATTATTTCGAAGTAATTATAATTTATAAGACTGGGTTTACTTTCTGCGAATAAAATTATACAGCTTATAAACGTATATTATGTTATCGTCGTCTTAAAACTCTAGATTTCGTTTTCTGCACTTAACATAACACGAGTATAATGCCTACCCATATATAATTTACATACATGCGTGTTTAATGCGTTTATTAAGTACCTCTGTATGCCTACCATATTGTATAATACGAAACATTTAATAATATATTGTAATATATGTTCGACGAGCTTTCGGTTTAACATACGAACCGTAATTATCATTGCATGACGTGTGTATTAATATAGGTACACTTATAGTAATTTTTAAAGAACTTATCGACGTGTTGTCGGCGTACACACACCGACCGTGTACACTCGGAAATGTCATAACGACCCCCCCCCCCCCACACACACACACACATGTATTTATATCATAACGTAAGAACTGGGCGATATTTTAGATACCTAATGTATCGTACGCATTACATACATTATACTGCAGTATATATACATACGCACAACACGGGACGTTATAATAATATGTGTGCAAAACTTTTGCAACTCTAAAATATTATACGTCATAATATATTTATACAATATCTGTTCGGCGCGCGGGGGTGTATAAAAAGTGAAATGAGTAAATAAATAATTTTAATACGTCACACGCACACGTGTAATATACACACCGTGTACACGATTTGTATGGGGTTTTCGTTGGCGAGGAGT
>NW_019102840.1:0-2013 GCF_001856785.1 Myzus persicae | reverse complement strand
ATATTATATTTATACATCGATTATTATTGTGTATAATCAAATTTATGATAGTATTATTCTTATACATATCACTGCCTATAGTGAATATTGTACTTTAGGAATGAGCAACAGCATTTTTCATGCACGCTTGTGGTACGTGGTACATGTCAAAGGCATGCATTCTGAAAAAGCTGTTCCACCAGAAAATAAATAACAAATAGTTTTATAAATTATTATATCCGAGCTATAATACGCAGCTCAGCTATCTCACGTACATCGTGCATGTGTATTGTGTGTGATACATAATATATTTACGTATAACTATAATAATTGTTATTGTTCTTGTTGTTTCAAAATGTGTCAGCGGTGACCAGTCGAATATATTAATGAATATTAAAATTTATAATTTCGAACTCGTGAAACGTTATGTACACGTGCGTTACAATAATAATAACCCCTGGGAAACAAAACATTAAAAATAGAATTTTTGGTCAATTTTCACTGACGAACCTACCTAAATCTTATACTAAACAAATTTAATAATATAATATTAATATGAGTTACTTATTAGTTATTTCACACTAGAGTTTTTACTATATTTTAATTGACTGGCCAGAAGTTACATTTTGAATACTTTTTTCTTATATTTATTGTTTATGTCATTGTTGACTGTTTTTGATAATATATCTTTAGGGGCATCCAAAAGGTGGGTGACTTATACATTCTAAATTAGCACACTCCATTTGTTAGTGATCAAAGTACAACAAGTTCAAAAAGTTCTATGAAATATGGCTAATTTAATTTTTTTCTCAGAATTATTGCGTGGTGGATGTTCAAAAAGCTCTATGATGAATGTCATATGAATGTCCCTTTGCTAGGGATAATTGGTAAAGATGACTTACAAATATTAAGCTTATGTTTAATTAATAAACTTATTAATAAGTTGCATTCAATATTCAAGAATGGTCAAAAACTTGGGAATTATAAGAAACCAAGTTTAGTTTTAAAGAAATTTGCTCGATTTGAACTTTTGTGGATTATGGAAAACTGCTGAAAATACATGTAATGTATTTATATTGTCACACAATTGTACGGTCATTGATAAATATTATCATAACATTATTACTCACTAATTATCTAGACAATTTGAGTTCAACATTTTGAATTTGGATGGCTAACTTCATGGATCTCGGAGAGTCAGTTCCAACGCGGTAAGTCAAGATTCTACTTTTTAAAAAAATAGTATTATAATGTTTGAAGCTTCATCATCGTTTTATCATACAGAATATCACCAAAAAGTTGCGGTTTGATATGTAATATAATAAAACTTCGATTTGTAAGAAAACATAATATGAAATTAAATTATGTACATTGTTTTGAATACGGTATACAAATAATAATATTCATAGTTAAATTATTAAAATTTTTAGGTTTAAAAGTATAATTTTTTAATACAAGATTTTTATAGTTATTATTTCAGTGTATTACGAATTTCGGAATTAAGAAAAATGTTATAGTTTACTTCAGAAAGAATAAATTCTTATTTCCATAATAATAATAATAAAAGTATATAGGTATATAGTAGGGATATAATATAGACAATTGTTTTAAAATGATAGTGTGAATGGAATAAGTAAATGTTAATATAAGTTTATAAACAATTGAGTTGCATATTTTTTGTTTTAAAAACTTTAGATGGAACGAATGTTTTCATAGTTTTGTGCTTGCACTGTTCTTCCTGTCCGTAAATTTATGACATAAAATACGTCACTGGACCGGGTTCTTGCCGATATATTTAGCTTCTGCGACACACAAGTGTCGCGAAGACCCTTGTACCTTTGTATAATATATATATATAGATATTTAAGTTTACTTTTTACAGAAGTATGAGGATTAGAAAGGACGGTTTTCGAACGGTAACGTTAAAAGGGAGCTGAAAAAATATAAAAATAAATATAAGGTTGGTAGCCATTTTAAATCCGGCTCGATTTCGACGGCCGATTTTCCGCTCGAAAGCGACGATATTTTAATATC
>NW_019102839.1:0-2015 GCF_001856785.1 Myzus persicae | reverse complement strand
GTAAAATGGTATTTACTCAAATAGACATCATATATAAGTATTATGTAAAAAATTACATTGGAAGTTAATTATATTTTTGAATTGCAACAATAAATATCTAAAATCCTTGATTTTTGATTGAATATTCAATTTATCACCCAGAAAAAGACTAGATATTCTATAACTATAATAGATTATGCACACTTCTTACAAAACAAATTGCCAACAACGTTCAGAAGACTTTATCAAACAAATCAGCCTCCCATCCAAGAATATGGCTCTCTGTGAAAAACTACTAGAAAGAAAATCTTAAAAATCAAAAATTAAAACAATCTTTTTTTCAGTTAAAAGATCCAGGTAATCTTGCTAAATGATAAAGAAAAAGTAGAAACACTTGGACAACACCTTACCACACAAATAGCAATATTGACTATTCCTTCTATAGAAAACAAAATATACTACTTTTTAATCCTCTCGCAATGACTCTTTTTGCCTAAATGAATGGCAAAACCTATTCTTCAAGTTACATCTAAGCAAACACTATTTAGTCGAAATTGCAATGTCAGTAAAAAAATGTTGGGTCTATGAATTTCCTATATTTTTCAATTTCTATTAAAATAACCTAAGTGGAATTTTCAATTAAATTTTCAAACTTTCCGACCTTGCAAAAAAAAATGTATAGAAAGAAATCAAAAAAGCATACACTAGGTAAGTATAAAATGGACAGATCGAGCCCTCTACTTAATTTTAGAAAAATTTCAAACTGCTTTTAATGTTGTGTGGAAGTATGACTTAACCATATTGTATTCAAATTGTAATCTGTATAATGGTTACAACTTAAGTCTAAAATGTCCACAATGACATCAGCATACCAAACTTATTGTTGGGGACCTCCTAATTAAGTTTCTAAGAATCTTTTATAAAAGTAATTTATCAGCCCCTCTCCAAAATCAAAATTTTGGCTACACCACTGAAACAGGTTATATGTTTCTCCAGATTGTCTACAAAAACAACATTATCCCCCGAAATTGTATTCTGTGTACGTGCCTGTACCAGATCCAGTATGATCTTTATTGTTTTATTTATTATTATTTTTATTATCGTGTAATTACTCCATTGGAGGAAAACTAAAAATTTCAAAATAAATTTTCTAAGCCAGCAATTTAAAGTGTATTAAGTCGATTGATATTTTGTTATTTTATAACAATTTTAAAATCATCTTTTTATATTACATAGCTGATCCCGCACTTGGTTGCCTGCTAAAAATACCAACTCTATATGATTTAAATGTGTGTTCAATTTGTTATTTAATCCCCAGTGTAGAGATATTCAAAACTTCAAGTGACAAATTAACCCCATCTTAATCTCCATTGAAGATTTAACACACATTCATATAAAATACAGGCCTAAAATTATAATCAATCATAATAACTATTTTTTTCTCTTATTTTTAGCTTTGTATAAAAAAATTAAGATTCACTTATTGAGATGTGATACAGCCTTGAGATCCATTGAAGAGTATAGCTTTCTGATGGTAAATTTTTTTGAAATCGGTTAAGTAGTTAAAGAGATTACCTTGAATAAATGAACAATTTTTCTTCTTTATTTATAAGTTTATAATAAATAGATTTAAAACTTATTTGATTATAATTAATATAATAATATGAAAATTAATAAGAATGTTTTATTTACTAATTCTAAATTCTAAATTTACATTGTATAGCAGTAGTAATATAATCAGTAGTTCTTTATGAGAAGTTCAACATAAGAAGTCAAATTGGCCACATGGATTTTTTCCTATAAAAAAATATAAGAATAATATAGTTAAGGTAATTAAATATTTAAAAATAAACATCATAATTCACAAAATTTAAAAGTTGTATGGTCTTCCATGCACTTAAAATAATTTTGAAGTTGAATGAATTATAATTAAAATACCTACATAAATTTATTATTTCATTAAATTATTTTTATGTGTCGTTATGGTGTTAGGTGTTAGTGGCTGGTGGGTACCAAATATGCATAATGAACACATC
>NW_019102838.1:0-2015 GCF_001856785.1 Myzus persicae | reverse complement strand
TTGCACATTATTTTTATTAAATTATTTTAGGAATTCTATGTCGTTTCGATAAACTTTTGACAGTCTATACACAATTTTAAAAAAACCTACCCTGAATCTATAATTACGTATATATGTGGATATAAACAAAAATCGTTTCCAAAGTATGTCTCTGATGGCCTTAAAAATATAATATGCATAAACGCTTATTAGGTACCTATATATTATGTTAAATTACAATATTTTAATACGTATATAATTTTTAAAATTATTCAATCAATCTAAGTAATAGTCTAAACGCTCGCGAAAAACGTCTTAATATCTATAGAAGCTGTTTACAAATTTTGAATTTTGGATAGGCCTAAAATACCTATATGTTGTAGATTGTCGAAATTACGACCGATTTATATAATAGGCGTAATAAAAAAAATATATATAGAGGTATATCATACAAATGAAAACAAAACAAAATAATAATAATAATAATAAAAATAATAAAAAAAACTTCAGTAGTATACAAAAAAATAATTAAATATATATTAATTGAATAGTTTATTATTATGTTTAATCGAAAGAAAGATTGTAAAAATAAATTAAATATTAATAAAGCATTAATCTAAATATATTTACATAAGTGTCGGGAGGAAATACTTTACTCGGTAAACATCAGGATTTATTCAATATCGTTTTCTTTTATGTAACTAACTCGTTAAATAAACCCTACACGATGAAAATTATAAACAAACAAATTATATTATAATATACTACGCTTAATGATAGAAGTAAAGAAACAATATGTATCTAGGAATATGGACGTAAAAAAAAAAGAACGAGCTAAACAATATTATCGTGGTATTAAAAACTAAAAAATATCGATCACAACGTACGGGGAGAGAAAAATGATAAAATAAAAACGTAATAGATGTGAACGAAAACTCGTCGGTGACAATAACGTATACAAACTTGAACCAGAAGAAATCGGCGAAAACGTAACTGCGCCGTTCGGAAACTTAAACGAAACGAAAAATGATATCGAACAGGAAAAAATAAAAATGAATGTCGTACACAGAGACACATGTTGTGGTTCATACGCACTCGAATCAGACATAACAAACAACACATAAATGGATAAAAAAAAATCGTATCATTACAAACGAAACACAATATCATATAATATACATTATATAGGTACGAGGTACATGATAAAGTATAATATTATTATAATAATAATAATACTTGCAAAGTATAGGAACAACGACGGCCGCCGTTTGAAAATACCTCGGGAAATTGAATCAAAAAAACGGGCGCTCCGGTGCAGCGATATCCTCGAGTACCGAACAAAGTATACCAGTTGTATTAACCCGTGGTCGTCGTAAGACCGATTGGGTGAGGACTAAAAAAAATATGAATAATTTTCTCCAACCCCAGGATCGTGACGTCTACAGGTCGTTAGCATCGGTCCTCGTAGGAATGGAAATCTATGCGTTTAGGGGGAGATAGGTAAATACATGTGACCCCGAGAAATCGACAATCCGCCACAATAATATTATCGCCGCCGTTCGACCCGCGATTCCGTTACTGCCGGGTTGAGGATACCGTGCGTTTTTGGCTTATATAATTAAGAACGGAATTACTTGTATCATATACTTTTGTGGTCACGCGAAACGCGTATCCAATAATATAAATTATATTATTAGTATTATCAGAATATTATGTAAAACAATAATTTGTCGCAAAACGATAGATATAAAAACAAAAAAAAATTAAGTAGTAAACATCATATTATATTATAATATTATCAAAATAATTTAAAGAATAGGTACAAAGAGAAGACGAACGCCGTGCCAGACACCGGCTGCAACATTTATCATTATTAATAGTAATAATATTGTGCAATCGTGGACCGCCGGCGATCGAGGGAAGCGATTTTAATTGTCCTGAATCGCCAGTGTTTGTTTATTATCGAATATTTATAGTACGAGTAAAAAAGGGACATAGAAATGTAGGCCTACGAATGTGAAACTCGCGTCGTTTCT
>NW_019102837.1:0-2017 GCF_001856785.1 Myzus persicae | reverse complement strand
GTCGTAATTTTCATAATATTTTATCTCTTTTAGAGTAATTTTCAGACTTGGTAATTTAAAATTCTTAACTTTTTATACTTTTTAGTTTTTTTTTTTATGATGATAAATTTTTATTTTTTGGTAACATGTGCTTCAAAAGTTTTTTTTTTGGCTATTTAAAAATATCGATAGTACTTAATTAAAGCAACTCAAAAATGTTAAAGCGTCTTAAATTCAAATTTTGCCAAACTCCAGGATACCTAAATTTTCAAACGTCAAGTAGTTAGGTTCCTAGCTACCTTTAATTTGAACTATATTGTTGTTATTCAAAATATAATACTCGTAGGCTTGAAACTTTTCTTCAGTACACCAGACCTATATATTATTATTTTCTACACTCAATTAGTTCAAATTTAAAACATCCATTCCGTGACCTACTCAATGACGATAGGTCACACTACACTTCATTCAATGTTTATAATTTTGATAAATGATTTCAATTTGTATGTTATTTGTTATTGATAATTTATAGTAGTGTTTAATGTGCTTATTTTAATTTTTTTTATAATATGTATAGACGTATAGTATATTACATTTATGAATTGAATTTATTAGTACCTTGTACCTAATAAGCAGTGCTTTGCACCTGAATCATTTTCACGTTTCTGGTGCTGATGATAGATTTCAAATTTGTGTATTCAAACACGTTTTTGAATGAGGCTCATTTATTATTTGGGTTAATAATGCTGATGTTGCTTAGGAAAATATAATTTTGAAAATTATAGTTTTACACACAAACCGACAAACCTAACACATATTAATTCAACTCGTAAAACATTACTGATAGTGATAGCCGATAGGTATCACATTATCATATTATAATACTATTGAATGAATGGATTGGAACGAAGACAAATGTACGAATGTTTGTTGATAACGAGAAGTATTTATTTATTCCGATATGTAATTGTATTTTTAATTATTATGAAACAACTCATAACAAAATCGAAATAGCCTTAATAAATTCGTTGAAAATTACATAATAAATTAAATTTGTTAAATAAAAACATGTGGCTGGTCTTGGAAGAGATATCGAGAATTCAATAAAAAAAAAGATGAACAAGTGGGTATCATTCTGCAGTACAATAGTTGTAATGGAAGTGTTAGGTACCTACCTCTATTTGAATTCGATAATTAATCATTGCATACGATTCTGAGATGCGAGACGCTTTATCATCCTTATACAAGCATACAAGTAAAAGTTTTTATCCAGAACAGTTTATAAAAAAATTATTAAAATTTTTCCTAGCACAAAAAGAATCAACATATTTAGAAATATAGTAGATTTGGAGTGCACCTCGTTTTTGGTATTATTTTTTTGGTGTAGCTCAAAGCTAATAATCGCAGGCACTTGAAATGATCACCAGATGTTTATGTTTTTATGTTTTTTGTATTACATAAAATTTTCAAATCATAATTAATCTCTTTTTATCTATTTATAGCCATGATACATTTTTAAATACTTAAAAAAATTGTCTTTCCTGTTGCTAAAAAATTTTCACCTGGTAAAATAGTTTGAAAACGTAATGAAAGGTCTCTCAAAGGTTGTTTTAATATTAGGCACAAAATATTAAAGATCCATAGCTAGGGTTTTTTCATATACATTTTAAGTTAAAATATTGACAAAATTCAATAAAATCCTTAATATTTGCAATTTATTTTTTTATCTTTAATAAAAAAAGTTTACTGGAAAGTAACCCTAGAGATATTTTTGATTTTTATTAATTTTTAAATTTAATTATTTATGCAATCATGATTGCATGACGTCTCCGCTTAGAATCGTTTTTCGTATAAAATGATTTATCATCTAACACATCCATTACAATGACATACTGTACAGCAAAGTGTACCCAATAATCGTTCACCTCTTACATTCTGAACGGAGTGATGAATGTATTGATTTTACAATGATATGTGTTTTTTTGTCTGTCATCACGCCTTAGGACAGTAAAAGTGCTTCGATTTTCTTCAACAGCAT
>NW_019102836.1:0-1935 GCF_001856785.1 Myzus persicae | reverse complement strand
TTATATTTAATTGCTATTTTTCTTATTCGTAGATATAAACAATAAAATAAAATATGAAATTCTTAAATTATTATTTAAGAAATCAATTACCTATTTGAATTTGCTAAAACATTTTTTTTTTAATTAAAATTTCCCTGGGTGATTGATTTACCCGACTTAAAGATTAAATAAGTAAAAAAATAGTATTATAAAAAGTGATTTGATTTAATTTTGTATAATTATAATAAGAAACAACTCGTCTAAGATTTGATAAATGATTTCACTAATTTTACTTTTTGGGGGTCACAAACAAATTAACAAGTTGACTTATGATTCTTATGATCAAATAATTCACTGAATCAGTTCATCAAAGTAAACATGTCCCATCTTGGTTACTCAACAATGTATACTTCAGTTCATACATCTAAAGTTATATTTTGTTAATTTGATCTACAATTAAATGTTTTTTTTTGCTTGTATTGAATGACAAACATTAACTAAAAAAAGTATACAATTATATTTTCAATTTCAGATATACAAATTTTTTTTAGTACAGATATAAAATCACAGTTTTTTAATAATTTATCCATTAGCTATTTATGTGTCTATATCGTGTAACTAATGTACCTACTCCCTTATACATAAAATATATACAGATTTTAACAATTAAATGCAATTTTTAACTTTTATATGACTAATAAGTTCGAAAAAAAATTACAACTGATATTATTATATGTATAATGTAGAAACTGCCTTGAAAACAAAAAAAATTTCGAATAATAGTTGTTAAACGTATAATTTAAACCATTAAACCGTATTCAGCATTAACTGTTGCATCTTAATGTTATTGGAAATGTTCAAATGTAGGT
This sequence comes from Myzus persicae, assembly GCF_001856785.1. Classification (NCBI taxonomy): domain Eukaryota; kingdom Metazoa; phylum Arthropoda; class Insecta; order Hemiptera; family Aphididae; genus Myzus; species Myzus persicae. Next base: position 1,087 of record NW_019102836.1, on the reverse strand, counting down.
ATATCACTTGGATCATGTGTTATACTATATCAGCATGGTACGATGTGACATGTGATTTATTATTTATGTAATTTAATAACCTTTTTGGCATTAACTAATTCAAATTGGTCTAGTAAATTCATGTGTATCTAACTAACAAACAATATTTTTTTTAAGTACCTACTAGCTTAGATACCTATTTTAAGAAATATCCACTGCGACCTTTGCAAAGTATAAACTATACTTTTAGGTACTTAATTTGTAGGGTAAGTTTTTAAAATATAAAACAATAATTATAGGTAGGTCGTAGGTACGGGGGAAGCGATACATTTTTGACTTTAAGCCGGGTTCGGGACTTATCGGGTGTGGTAAATCTTCTACAGACCATTAAGGCTCTTCGCTGCTTCTACTCTATTGGTCTCTGTTGTCTGCATCTTCAATTAGGTTCAATTGGGTGGATATTAGGGCTAGGAAAATTGAGTAATTTATAAATAACAACGATAACTTGAAAATAAAAAGTCTACATTCAATGAGTACTGTGTAGTCACCAATTATTATCAGTGATTATCGATTACCGATTTGCCTTATGACTCATAAGGTTTTTTTCCGCCGTCACTTACCTTTATGTGAGAGCCTTAGTTAAGTACCTACACAGCTGTATATATATTGTATTATTTATTACACTATAGTGTAGTAGTATAATATAATTACAATTTTTTAGCAAATACATCGGTGACTGCACATTACTATAGAATAATATTGTTTAATAACATATTAATTCCGAGCCCAGAGAGACTATTATAGGCAAGATTAAAGTATCCATTTTTTTATTACTTCTGTAAATGTCAATTTTCTTCAAGTTTCGATACTTCTAGAGTTTTATAAAAGATATAGTTTAACCGTTAAGACTAAAAACAATTATGTGAGATGCCGGACAAAAAAATGGACTCTCGACAGTATAGTGTAAAATTCAAATGGCCTCTACGCAGAGTTCCGTATTCTAAATTGTATAGATTTATTAGATTTAAACATTCCCAATAATATTCTGTTTCGGAATTTGAAAAAAAAAATGCATCGTGTAATCCAAAGAAGTCAAAAACTCGAAAAC
>NW_019102835.1:0-2022 GCF_001856785.1 Myzus persicae | reverse complement strand
TATATATATATATATTAGGTTAGTTATTACATGCGCGTATAACATAGTAGATATTATATGATATTATTATTACAGTCAAGGGCGAATAATATTAGTACTATCGCCAATTGACTTTTATTTTTATGATTTTTTTGTATGTTCGTAGTCGCGTCCGTTGTTATTCTGCAGGTCCGATGGCTTTATTATAATTAAACATATTATATTATAATATGCATGAGGTTGAGGTACTTACATAATAAAACGTATAAATATGTTATTTACAGTATGTTAATAGAATATAGTGCCTACCTATTATATGCATTTTGGACGTGACTACGATGCGTTTAGTTTCTTCGGCTTCCTGTAGCACCTGTATGATATGCGTGTATTATAATTATTAATTTATAATATTAGCACACACACAAAGTGAATTTCGACCTTGAATTGATTTCGTTATATAAGATCTGCGATGATTTTATATATCTATATATTATATTAATATGTGTTTTAGAATTTAGGGTTTAATGTTCACTCCCAATATATTATACAATATTCATATATAGTATTATTTATTATACACTATGTATTAATTATTATGGAGTATCACATGATTAAACACTTATTGATATAAGCTCGTCTATTATATTTATTGCTGTTTCTGAATAGATCTTACACACACACTTACACGTGTGTATGTATTTTGTTAATTATACTTGTATATGGCTTAATTAGTTAGGTATCCAATATTTAACATCGTTAGATGATTAAAAAAATTAGACCGACAAAATATTTATATGTATACTTTAGTAGTTTAGTACATTATTGTACGTACCATTTCGAGAGATAGGTATACGACATTAGTTTATTATACATTATACATTGCGTATAAGTATTGTCACAAGCGTATGCATAAAGTTAAAGTTAAGTTAAATTTAACTTTTTAAATATTAATTTTCATTAACTTAATTTTTAACTTAACTGATTTCTATTGGTATAAGCTTAGTAAATAACGAGTTGATTTTAATAGAATCTAAGATACGTTAATTTATAAATAATTAAATAATAAATATAGTAACTTTATTATTGATAACACATGTTCAGCATAAATGCATTTACTTTTTGTTATTCCAAGCCATATATTATTACAGGCTATTTATTTATACAACAACAAAAATAAATAAATAATAACTTAACTTTGGTTAATTGTTAGTTTTCATATAACTTTTAACTTAATAGAGTTTAAAAAAGCCAAAACCAAGGTCTGGGTATTGATTATTTAAAATCATATCATTTATACCTGTAAGTAGTGCTGCCATAAAGGAGGTGGTAATAAATAATGATATACCGTTAATACCATCATCGTAGGATAGGCAACATAGTGGTAATGGAATTACTTTTCTTGAAATCCTAGGCAATATTTTTCAAGTAAGTACAAAATCCGTTTCACACATTAAAACATTTAAAACTAAAACTTTTATTTGGCATTTTTAGGAGTTCGGTACCTCCAGATTAATATATTACCTATACTAATATGTATTTTTTGCCTGTTATATAGATGGCTACTACTGTTGGTCTATTATGAACTTGATAATAATCATATATTCGTTTGCAATGTTTCGTAACATAACTCATTAGTTATTACCATTAAAATATTGAATACGTCGAATTTAATATTAATAGATACTTACTTATAGCTACTTGACCCAAATGGTTCTTTACAACCGATTAACTGTCGTTTTCTGCTGCAATATGTTCTACATCATATACAGCATTAAAATAATAATGTTTTAGTGCACAAAAAATGCATTTAATCCTCCATCAATAATTATAGTAGGTTCTATGAGATAAAATAAATATTAAACTGTGCACATGAACATAAATTAAAGTATTTTAATTTAATTTGCGAATGGCGTAAAGTTACAAAAATATGAACTTGAAAGCTTCTGAAATGTTTTCAACCTTATTGGTATATGTCGTATATACAATACAGAGAGTACCTACAAGCACATGGCCACTATACTACTTTGTGCTAACACTTCAACA